>NW_017306523.1:1444092-1479359 GCF_000935625.1 Nanorana parkeri | reverse complement strand
GTTTGCACTTGGATGACACAAAGCCATTAAGTAATAAAAAGTCTTTGTAAGTTGATTGATGGTTTAATTTTCGAAAGCTACATGTAAGATTAGTTGAACTTTAGAGGAATATATACGGTTATTACTTTCTTTTCTGTAAAAAAAAACAAATGGACAATCATATAAATCAAAAAAATAAGAGTAAAGAGCAGGGGAGGTCCAATAATTTTGATCCTCAAAGGGAATTGAATCATTAGTGGCTGATAGTAGTTGAGAGTAGTATAGAGGGGGTCATCCAACGTGGCATTTTTTAATGTGTTAGTTTATACTATAAATATGTTTATATGTGTGTGAACATTATTTATTTGGCCATTTAATGTTATGGTTATTATCCAAATCAGCTAAAGTGTTTGATGCACAAGTGAGACAATAGGAAACAGAAGAATCTTTTCTGCACACTTGCCTCTCAGAAGACTGCTACCTCCTGTCAGGTATGGAGGTAGTAAAGGTTGCAGACATATCAAGACAAAAACCTTAATGAGAGTAGAATGCATAGGCCCGAACCACATGGAAGATATTTAAACAGGAAAGTAACAGGGATTCAAGATGAGCTTCAATTCATCCATGACTGCTACCTGAATCCAGCCTGTTCGCAGTTTGGCAAACAAAATGGCCAGATTATGCCAGTTTCTCTGCCCATTTGAACCTATAGCTGATGCAGCAGGAATCATTCTTTTAGCGGCTGTATCATGATCGCCACTAAATGACAGCTTCCCATCAGCTTGTTTCGCCTTGTTCCCAGATAATGTCATTGACCAAAAATAGTCATGTCATGACTATAGCAAGTCAATGATGTCACCCAACCTGCACCGCCAGTTTGTTTACATTCAGCAGAGCTGTGGTCACACACAGTTTTTAAATATTTACATGTAAAAGATGGCTGCAGTGACATATCCAAGCAAGTATATGCCCATATTTTCCATATTTGAAACACAGGGCAGCTCAGCAACATAAGGTGCTTTATAAATAGGAATATTTTACCTACTACAGCTGACCTACTCAATGACTGTTACTCTTTAGATGGAGCTGCGATTTTATTTTCAAACTAATAAGGACTTTAGCTCATATTTGCAATGTATTGAATAATATGAAATGAGTACGTAACCTAAGGCTAGAACTACAGGGGCAGCTTTTAATCTTGAGAATATACAACTTATAACTTATGCAGTTAATAACTTTGTAACACAATAGTTTTAATAAGCAGTGACAAACAATTAACCAATCAACCATGCAGTGCTGCAAATCAGTTGTATTGTTAAAAGTATCAATGAATATTCTTTTCTCCATAGACTTGGAGACTTCTGTTTCAACACCTGAGCATGTATTATATTATACCACATTATTTAATATATTGCTGGACAGCAGTTCCCAATAAAGTGAGAATGCCTTATCAAAAGTCAGTTGCAGTCATATGTTTGTGTTGCTGGAGTCTGTTGAGCGATTGCTGAGAGATTAATATAATGGAAAAAATTAGATTACATTTTGCAGAAGTATACTTAAATGTAATAAATTGCCAAACAGTCTTAAGAAGAGCTATTGTCAAATGATTAATTTCCCTTCTTACATTCAAGTTTCTAGAGGAGACCCTTTAGTAATACATTCCACGTTAAGACTATATTGCAGAATTGTGTGATTGTGGAAGATTGATTGCTCAATCACAAATTGGAAATCTCTTATGTAGAAGCTCTTGTGGAAACAGAAGTGACACAAGTATTGCAAATTATTTCTCAAGATTTGAGTTGCAAGATTAAAGACCAGGTGTAGGCACACACAAAATTAAGTGTCAATTGGCTATTTTACTAATATTGCAATTAATATAACAATCTGGGTTCAAACGCTTATAGTTCAGAACACAGTCCGGGCACTGAAGCTTAGTAGTTTAAAAAAAGTGCAACTCCTGGTCTTATCCTGCAATATGCCAGCTTCACATATGCAAACAAAGGAGGAGCCTACACAGTCCTTCAAATATTGAGGCCGGGGACAAGAGGAGTATGACAGAAACAGGCTCTGGAGAACTTTGGTACAACGTGGGAACCAGTCACTTTCTGACAGCAGAGTTGACAATAATTTGGCTGTTGTGCTTCATCTCTAAGGTGAAAAAACTTGTATGAATATTTAACAGGTTATATTCAATCAGGCCACTAACTAACCAAATGAATGGGGACTAAATCAAGCAAATGGCAGCTAAGACCCTGAACCGACCCTGCATTCACTACAGATCCCCTGTCCTCTACACTAGACAAAGAAGCTGCTGGGTCCAACCTCTAAACTTAGCCTTTCTTTTATGTCTGCAGCACTAATATGCCTAATTCGGAACACTCTCAAATAGCCTTGACCTTCCTGTTGGCAAACTTATTCAAAAATGCTACTTCCAAATCTCCACTCCTTGGTCATAACCTCAGAGCTGCCATACCAATCGCAGTAAGCAAAGGAAGTTTAGAATGCAATTAACTCTCCCCTCCTTTTCCTGTGGCAAATTGTATTCCCTTGTAAAGAAGAGTATGAAGAGTCCACTGATTAGTAATAGACTAGGAAGGGCACAGAAATCTGGAGCTTTCAACTACATAGGTAAAAATGTGTAGTTTAACAATTCATCATCCACACAAACCTCTAATGCCTAGAAAGAACCAATCCCTATCCAGCATTCTAGTACTGCAGTCATTTGCTATTTTATTGCAGCACAGAGGATGGCCCAAGGGACTCATATATTTCCAACAAGACAGTTCTCACAGTCCCATTACTTCATCACAACAAAGCCTATCCCACGGCTCATTTTGATCCCTAATAACCAGTCCCCGACACATCCAAGGTTTATTTCCCTCCACGTCAGAGTCCTCCCTAACTTCCCATCATCCATACTGAACAGACAATGGGGAGCTGTGTCCCCATCAGCACAGGGACAAGGTGGTTTTCCAGGGGCGACCTGGGTGGGTATGGGAGGAAGGCGGGGTTGCTCGCCCCCCCCCCCTTTCCGGCCCTGCCAGACCTATTCTCAGATGAAGGGTCTTGTACGGAATTTTAGGGGGGCCAACGTTTACCCCCCCCCATTCTTAGGGGTGGGGTTCCACCTTAAAAATTCCTAAAAGACCTTAAGGGTCTGGTATGACTTTTGGGGGGAACCCTACACTTTAAAAAAAAATTGGTCCCCCCCTAACATTCCTATCAGACCTAAATGGTCTGGTATTGTTTGGAAGGGGGGAACTGCACGCTTTAAGAATAAAAACAAATGTAATTTTTTTTTCTTTAGAAATGTCAGTTTTGCTGCAGCAGGTTCTATACATCATACAGATGTGCCACTTTACAGGCAGGATAAGGGGACCTCCCCCTCCCCCCCTCCCCCCCCCAGGCACGATATTTGAAGGAATGTTTCATTTTTATTCTTACCGTTTAAATCACTGCTCCTTTAAAAACTTGTTTTTTTTGTTTTTTTATTGATTCCTGTCCCCCAGGGCAGTACCCGGACCCCCATACACCTTTTATGGACAATAACTTCCATTTAAGCCCTTTTAAAGGGGACATTTGTTTCTGAAAGTTCTACCCCCTTGACTTGCATTAGGTTCGACTTCGTATTCGAATTTTCGGCCGCTCGAATGTTCGAATACGAACCGAACACAGCGGTGTTTGGCCTAGTCTTGACCGACCTTACAGTAATTTACAATTTAGCAACACAAGTACAGTACATACAAGTATCGCACATGGTTAGAATGAATGTGGAACATTAGCATAATCCTAGTTTACTGTCTATTTTTATGCAGGATAGCTCTTTTTCTAAGGTATATAAGGCTGAGCTCAGCAAAGAACAGTCACCCAACATAATGTATTAACAGGTCTGACTGCTGTGAACTGAAATCTGGTTGATATGAGTTGCGTTTTGCATTGCTTCATTGAACAAGCCTTATATTCTCAATTTAGATGTACCCTGGTTATTGCACATTCTGATGTGTTGTACCTCCTGATGCTTTTTAACATAATATTGGACAGAAATGACAATGAAAGAAAACGTGGAAAAGTCTGGCAATCTGCAAAAAGTGTAACTATCACAGGTTTGTAACTTTGGAACTCATATCTAAGGTAACTGTGGATGGGAAACAAGAGTCTAGAAACTTTAGAAATTCTAAAGCTGAACTCCAGACAAACAGCTAAATACTCTGATGAAATACAAAGGATTTGCATTTCTGTCTATCCAGTCCAGATTTGCACATCTCTGCCACAAAACACAGCCATCCCTGGCTGATATTTTTTCACTTCCATTAAGAAACACTTACAGGTCTTGTCCCTCCCCCAGCCTGTGACTGGGCATTCAAATGAAGGCAGCACAGATCACATCATCTCGCATTTATGCTGTTCTCTTCTTCATTGTACATGCTCCATAAACTGCAGCACAACTGATTGGTTCTTGTGTGGCTTCTCCCTCCCCCTTTGGAGCTCTGCTGTACAGTGGCTTGTAAGAGGCTGATACTATGTTGAATGCAGGTACTTATACTGCTTGCATTTAAAATAAAGTACATTTAAAGATTGCATTAATTTGTGTCTTTCTGTTGTTACTTTTCATTCAGTTTAACAGGTGCATCAAATTATTATTTGTTCCTCATGCAAAAGCACAGACTCCCACAGTGTAATACAACTTTATTAAAAGTTTAAAAGAATGTTTAAGACTAGTGATGGATAAACTTTCAAATTTTTTAGTTTGCAGGTACGTTCAGTGAACATGCCAAAACGTTTTGCCATTTTCAAACTTTAATGCGAACCCCATTGGAGTCAATGGAAAGCAAATCTTGGAAATCAGTTCTCCCCATTTTAAAGGCTAACAGTCAAAGGATTATCAAACAGAGGGCATAGGGAGCTGGACACTGCTTGGAAAAGCTGTACTATTGCAAAAAAAAAATTAATTCCATTCAGTGGGGAGATGGCCCCCGTTTATACAACTTTAAGGGCGACATGGGAAGAACACCAATTCTTTAAAATTACATGCTACAGAGATGGCTTTAGGCTATATGGGATGTTATAGAATATAACAATTTTTGGGGACAGCGTCAGTATCCAGGCATCATATCATTTCTATGTGTAATACATTTTTTAAATATTACATTATTACTTGACATGACTTACGGAAAGCCACAGCATGCCTATTTTGATTCGTTTTAACTTCAAAATAAATATTTTTAAGATAGTTTAGGGCAGGGGTAGTGAATAAAAATTCAAGGAGGTCCTTTCTTCGAGCAGAGGTGCAAATTGCGGTCCAGACAGAACGGTCACTCAGTCCGTGTCTGCAACGCACAGTGTGTTTTCCCAGACACAGTGCTGATGCACCGATCCCAGCGCATCACATTTTTTTATTAGAACTTTCTTGAAATGTCACAAGTATTTGGGTGAGTACTTGTATTCACCCAAATGCTCTGATACTTACCCCAGAACCTGGAACTGCTAGTCAGAAGAAATCAGGGAACATGGATTTGGCTTCCTGATTGGACGGGAAGCCGGCTCCATGCAGATTGGCTGTCATTACCCGCCACCCGGCTTCTTGATTGCCCAAGCTAGCTTGATTACTCCATGCTAGCTGAAGTATCGGTATAGGTACTTGGTATCGGCGAATACCGAAATATAAGTATATAAGTACTCAATACCGAAAAAGCGGTATCAGTGCATCCCTATGTAAGAGGGCACACTGATAGTGAGACCAAATATTATAATAACTATTCATCTGCATCAAAGTGCCCCCTTACATTGCTTGTCCACATCAGAGTGCCCCCTTACATTGCTTGTCCACATCAGAGTGGCCCCTTACATTGCTTGTCCACATCAGAGTACCTCCAAAAATTGGATGTCCCCATCAAAGTGCCCTCTTACAATTCTCTTCCATCCTCCCTTAATGCTGGGTAGGGAACAAAGCTGATGCCATTGGTTGCTAAAAATGCTGCAGTCCTAGAAGCCAATGGCTGAGGAGTAATGGGAACCTGCGCTGTCCTACTGCTGGCTGTGGATGCACCAGTCTCTGGATTTTCTTACTGCACCAGATTGGGTCTGTTTGCGTGGTGTTCCCTTTTTCTGTCCCTTATAGTGGTGCTGAGATGTTAACCTACATAAGCTGGGTACTAAGTCCTGAGGGGTTAATATTTATGCCTGAGCACTATGGAGACAACATGGCACATGGCCTGAGGAATGTAGATTAGGAGCTTATCACATATGCTGGGGACAGGACACTAAGGATGTATCACACCTGAACTCAAAAGTGGGCATCAGGGTTTTTTAAGCTGGGGGTAGGTGACTGAGGAGTTAACGGCCATTCTGTAGTGGCTGATCACTGCAGTCTGGTCACCAATGTGTCCTAACATACACATCCAAACTCTCCAATTACTAAGAAGCAATAAGAAACTTACTTTTACAAAGCGGGGGTGAAGCAGAGACTGCTGCTGAAACGAGCTTTACTTGCTGAACTTCCAAATTGTGTCTCTTGGCTTAGTGTGCAATGTTTATTGGGAGGACATGGACAGTGTTCAATATTCATTTTCGGAGGTGGGATCTCCCTGGGGAAAGACCAGTAAAGGCAGGATCCCCCAGTGGCAAATGAAACTCTGACATAGGTGTTAGCCAATCGCTGCAACCTTCCAGAATGTTGTCCTATCCTCTGGGCTCTGCCTCATATGAAGAAGGAAGGAAATCTCTGTTGGATTACAGCTTCCCTGCTGGGATATCTGTCCTCAGGGTGAACTTCCCCTAAAGATGTTGGCCTGAAGGAAGCATCTTGAACAGAATATATACTGTGCTGGAGAATGTCTTTAGAGAGGATGTCCTGGGTTAAAGCTGCAGCTGGTCTGGCAAGAGCGACTCGATGCTTACAGAGTAAGGTTCCTATGGCTGTTTATAAAAGGTCTAGGGCCTGAAATGTCCAGAGAAAGATCCATTGCATTTTAGGTAAACAGAATGTGACTGTTGTTACAGGGTCAATTGTGTCCTCTCTTAGAAAACAAATTACAATCTTTTTTTGTTTCCTAATAATAAACAGTTTGAAAAGATCTGCCTGTGATATTTCAAAATAATGCAAAACAGAGTTGGACCCCTCTAAGTAGGAAGATTAAATATCTGGTAGTTTATCTGAAACATCTCAGACCATATATATAAGATCTATAATAATTTTATTATGATACAAAAATAACACAATCTATAGTAATTAACCAACATAAACATACAAACAATAAGAAAAAACCCCAATGCTGCATATAACAACATCAACCCTATTTCAAAATAAACAGAAGATGGCATTTATGGCAGTAAGAATATGTAACCAGTTAAAAAAAAATCAGAAAAATCCTTAATAATTTTTAATGAACTATTTTTAAGAAGCTGCAATTATCAAAAGGATACAAGCTTAATGCACATATACAGTATGTGACTTGTATCGTTGACATAAAATATACAGTGTGTCATATTCAACTAGCAAAAGTGTTTTAATTATATCAGTGATCCAAAGCTAACAAGATAACAAATAATTATATAAATGTTTTATGACACATACTCATGTTTATAATTACACTTGTCAAATTGTTTGTAAGAATGTATGCACAGATATATTAGTCAAGGGATAACTGGCTGAAAACAGAATAACTCTTAATATAACCAGGGATGCTAAACCTACAAATATAACCTCTTGCCTCTGCCTTTTCTCCTAGAAAAACTCAAGTTATATATATATATAAAATATATAACAATACAGACTAATGATTTCAGGACAGTGGTGGAGCACCAGAGGCCCAGTCACAGCTGCAACCGCTGCAATCCTGGTAGTTCTTGTGAAAATGCCAAGTATCGGTACTGGTTTCTGAACTGGTATCTGTGTATCCCTTGTTTACATTGACATCTCTTAATCTGGACTCCAATTGCAGACAAGGACTGGAGCTGAACTACTATAGGAGTAAATAATGTTTACTTAGAAAGTTAATGTTTGCTTAGAGGATACAATGTAGCCATGTTTACTCTGAATACTCCATCATGTGCAGGAATAGTTAAAAAAACAGGATTTATCTTACACATGATTGGATGACCAAAATAAACTCAGCTTTACCTTATTAACAAAATTAAGTGAATCTTCTATACTCGCCTAGTAAATCAATTCCACAGTCATCTATGTCATATATGATGACTTCTACGATGTAAAGCATGGCTGCAATAATTGGAGATACTCAACTGAAGTTGTGGATTATAAGGTCAGAATTGCCCAGATACCATGCTTTAGGGAGGCATATGGATATGCTTAAAATCATATAATTCTGCATTTTCATAGTAAGTCAATCTCTGTCTTGCACATCTTTAGTTTTTTTTTTAAGGAGGTGATCAGCAACAGATGGCTGTGAATTTTTCTTAATCGAGATCCCCATTAAGGTTATCAAAAATAAATTATTATGGTATTATGTGCCAATATTTGTACATTCTCTTTTCCATGAGGAAAAGTGGGATGAACAGGGCTTAGTTATGCAGAAACTGTCCGCTTCCAGCAGTTGAACAACGTCTGAGATAATGCTGACAGCAACAGCTTAACTTTCCAGCAGCTACTAAATACAGAAAATCCTTTTTTTTTTACACCTATTTAAGCATTTGAGAAAACATTAAGTGAAATAGAACTAGTCTACCTTGTAGTGGAAAAAAATACTGCACGGGCATGATTTATAAATCATCCTCTGAACCATATGCGTGGCTGAATGTTGTTTGGAAACGCCTATGCTCTTCCTATTTATACACTTTAAGTAGTTTTCTTTTCTTTTCAACTGCAAAGTACATTAGTTCTGTTCCCCTGCATATTTTCTGAAATGCTTACATGATATAAACACTAGACTTGCAGTATTTGGTAGATTTGGAGAGTTAAGCTGTATAATATTTTTTTACATTTCACACATGTCCTGGTGTGAGATTTTTGTACTTGAGCTACAAGGTCTACTAGCCTATAGGTGCTATTACAAAGGGGTACCATTATCCCTGTTGGTCATATTTACAATTCCAAGATGGATAGAAACCTAGGCAGATACTACAACAGGAAGGTTTTGGCACAAGAGATATAAGAATTATAGGAGGCAAGTAAGTCTCTAATCAAAATATCACTTTTAGATGAATGACCCTTAAACCGCCATATATATAGGTATAGGCAGGGGTGGATTGGGATTCTGGGACCCTCAAGGAGAAGTTAGGCCTGGAGGCCCACCCTACAGGGAGAAGTTGGGTTTGGGGGCCCATCCTACCCAACTTATCAAATTTGCCAACATGATACCACCACAGTCTTCAACCAACAACATTGTCTTTTTCTAATGCAACAAATTAACACAAAACAATAGCAATGCAAATTGTATTTATAAAGTGATCATACATATATTATAAGACAAATTATCCTGTCTGGTTTATATATATATAACAATGAAGCAGATGACAGAAAAACTGCATATACAGTAAAAGGTCAAGAAAATGTTGCTAAGTATGATAAGGTAATAATCCAAAAATCACTGCGCTAGGAGTGAGTAACTGAAAAACTAATTGGACCAGCGGCAACTATGTGTGTAGGTGAATCTAATGTGTAGCAAGTAAGTTGCGCTCGGTCAGATTGTAAGTGGGTGTTGAAATAAATGTAATAATCTCTCAAAACAAAGGGAAAAATTACCTGCATATAACAAAATAAATATCTCAACTAGTGACAGTGCATGAATTGTTAAAAAGGTATGTGAACGTGTCAATCATTTACAAGATAAATGAATTAATCGAGCTTAAAATCGTTTAGAAGATATCAGCTGTGAGCGGCAGAGACAGTAAAGTATGATATGGTGTGATGAGTTCCAAGTTGAGTATAATAGGTTGATCATTTTTTTTGGTTGATACATTTGTATCGCTGGGCGCTGCTCTGTGTCCCAGCAGGGAGGAGAGAAAGTGACAGCCGGCCGAGCGCTGCGAAAGGAGAGCGCTGTGTTTGTGGGTTTATGGGGGGGGGCCCAAAAAAAAATCTTGCACCAGGGCCCTTTGTTCCTTAGCTCCGCCACTGTGCCCAGGCTCAAAGGAAGTGTGATCAATATGCCCAGGCTCAAAGGAAGTGTGATCAATAACCCTCAATGTAATTTAACCCAGAAAAGGACAAGTGTTAGACCAAGTAATGACCATTAGAGGGACTGTGTCGGGGAGAAGGTAAGTATTGCAACAAATGCTGCATTTTTTAGAAATGTTATAAACAGTTTAACTATTTATTTTTAATAAGTAAAAAAACAAAAACACTAGAGTTGGGTTTTAGAGTTTTGTTGAACACACAAAAAATGAGAATTTTCAGCAGAATACATTGGTATTGGTTAACGTTTACATTTCCAGCTGTGCGAAAAGCAGAAATTAATCTGGTGCTTACACTGTTATCCAAGTTTTTTTCTTACATCATGTAAAAAATGTTCTGAAACTGATAGAGTTTTGGTAGTCTGTCCTTTGCAGCATTACAATTAAACAGTTACATCAGATTCCTAAATATATTGCTCTTTGTGTGTCATTTCTAATATCACCATTTACATTAGGTGTCTTTCTTGTAATTATCTATTGCAGCTTGTTAGAAGGGAGGTGTTAGTAAAGTTATTGCCAGTAGCTTTTCAAGATCATTAAATGTAAAATAAAGGCATTTCTTGTACATGCCATTTCCTCCAAATACAGCTATTTTGATCTGTGAAGGCTTACCTTCTCTGGATTAATAAAATGTAGACATGTGCGATTCGTTTCGTTCCGAATCGAAATTCAGACAAATTTTCGGAAATTCGGACATTCGGATGTATCAGAATTCCGAATTACAGACATAACAAATGCAAACGAATCCGAATTTCCATTTCCGAAATTCGGTAGCAGTAGTTCGAACCTTCGTTTCGTTTTCGGTTCTTATTCGTTTCTTATTCGTTTCGTTCGTTGGAGCAAAGTGACATTAGAGAAGAAGAAAAACATTTTTTCCCCCTCAAATGTCACTTTGCTGCAAACGAACGAACGAAACGAATAAGAAACGAATAAGAAACGAATAAGAAACGAATAAGAAACGAATAAGAAACAAATAAGAAACGAAAACGAAACGAACGTTCGAACTACCACTACCGAATTTCGTCCGAATCCGAATTGACTTTCACACCCGAATCCCGAAAAACGAAATAACACAAATCCGAATTTAAAACGAAACGAAACTAAACGAATTTTTTGGCAGTGCACATGTCTAATAAAATGTGATATTTTTGTAAAATGGATCCTCATGGTGAAAACATGTTGGCAAAATGCGTGAAATGAAATGATTAAGATATTACAAGGTAAAAACGACGGCCGCGCAAACAGCAGGCGCACAGGAAGTGATGCAACAAGCATTAAGGAAGTGGCCTATTTAAACGAGCCTGCTCTGCTCACTGTGCTGATGGTCTTTCAGCTGTGTGTTACTGTGCCCGTTGACTTGTTGAAGACTTCTGCCTGTACCCTCTTGACTCGGATTGTTGAACTCTTCTTGATTGTTATCTGTCCCTGACCTCGGCCTGTTTCCTGGACTTGCTTATTGCCTCATGATTTTGTACCTCGCTGCCCAGCTTGTTCTGATCCTTGGCTATCCTTGACTTTGCTCCTGTTTCCTGATTTGGCTTATCCGCTCCTAGACATTCCTTGCACCGGTGCCTGATTCCACCTGTGGTGCTCGTGCTACTCGCCGTCCTCTCACAGCCTGTTCCCACCTCTAGGGGGTGTAGGACGTGAAAAGTAAGAGAAGCCTCCTCAGCTGTCTGTCTCTTACCAGGTACATGATAGATATTTCACTTTCGATTGCAGCCTGCAGGCAATGGACACTGTGGGGTTGATTTACTAACCTTTTAAACACACCACGAACGTGTATACACCTCTGTAGTGTGTTCCCTCCCAGCATGATCTATGGGAGGAATCGAAACACCTTTGTAGTGTGTACACACCCAGCAGGTGTGTTGTGGAAAGCCCTGCAATGAATTGCAAGGTAATGTGGTGTAAATTAGCTCTATGTTATGTTGCTTGCGTTGATGAATGCAGGAATGTAAATGCATGAGCTAACCATTTTTGTCTAAACTGTGAAGCAGCATTATATATGCATCATGTGCATGATTTTTCCATATATGGCATTAGTGGAAATATGCTTTTAGAGACTTTTTGGTTGATAAATACGTTTTGCTGTGTGAAAATCACACACACCTGGTGTGTGTGTGTGTTTAGGTTAGTAAATCACCCCCTGTATCTCATACCTGTATTAGATGCATCAGGTACCTATTAGGAGACCTTATGGCTAATGGCTACTCAGTGGCAACCTAAAGGATTACATGTCATTCTACATTTAATATAATAAAGCCCGGGGAATAAAAGATGACGCATATAGTTAATGTCATAGGACCCGTATATTAACACTTACCATGAAAAATAGGTTGTCTTATCTGTTCTATACTGAAAACTTTTCCATTACAGACTGGAATTTTTTGCAATATCATGAGAGAAGCAGTCAATGAAATAATTTTAAATCTTAAGCCAGGAATTTAAGTAATCATTTCCTTAGCAACCGGAGTATATAACTAGCGAGATAATATTATCTAACTAGAGCCAGGTATTTTGGAAATTATTATTACCACTAGAAGCAATGGTTTAGGGCATCTCAACTACTAATGTAGCCAGGGAGTGTAAGTGCTGATATTATGATTACAATTAATAAGGCCTGGAGGGAGGGCTTTGTTATCAATAGGACCCAATGAGTGATAACACGCATTTCTAATCCGGAGAGCAAGCATAATATATCAAGCGGCATGTAACAAGAGTTCACAGAGAATGACCCCCGGAATACCAGTTACCAAATGATGGACGCCTTATACAAAATATGTAAGCCAGCTGAAGCCTCATCAGAAGCGACACATGGGGGCCATTTGTCCTGTGAATATCTGTGAACATTTGTTCTGTGACAATGTATACCAAAACAAAAATTCTTCAGTTTTTTCTTTACAAGTGGCATACATTTTCGAATGTTTCATGCAATATTGGATTATGGCCACTAGATGGAAATAGAGAGGCATAGGAAATAAGTATTTTCTATGCACCTCAGTGTCATCTAGTGGCTATAATGCAATATTACATGACAAAAAAACCCATTAAAAATGCATTCCCTTGTAGAGAATGTTTGTTTAGGTATATATCTGCACAAAACGAATGCTTACAGTTATTCCCAGGGTGAATGGCCCTGTAAATAGTTTATAAATTGACCCCATAGTCTTGGCTGATCTGTAAAATAAATGTACTGAGACTGTCTGTTGCTTTTTTATTTCTGTACTATTGGGCACAGTCATTAGCATTTCAACAAACCAGCTGCATAAATTCCTTTGCTTTTTCAATCAGCATGTGCATGAATGGACACATTACTGCATGCAAATTACCATGGCAGCCATACATAGCCTATTTCTGTTTGGTAAACAAAATTGTGATGACCATTAATAATAGAGATTTCTCTTGTAACCAAAGTATATGGCTATATAGCTGAGCTTGTGCGGCACAAATAAAACCCTTCCTTTTGTCAGACAGACAAAACAAATGTCAAGTGAACAAATCAAGAAATGAGAGTCAGAATATAAATCAGCCTTATTTTTAGCCTAAAATGAGGAATATTTATTGGTGTGTCCTGATCCTGTTTTCAATAGTTGCTATTTAGTCATTTATACTGCACAAATGAGAAAAAATATCCAGCCTTATCAGAATTTAATCAACTATTATCATCATAGCAGCAGTATGTCACTGATGAGTGAGGGAGAACTTTTTATTCACACTTCACTGCTGCACAAATTATCATTTCTTAATGATGCTACATATTCTAGAGACGTCTCGCTGTTCTAATCATGTGTGGCAGGTGGCTTCCATTGAAATCTCATTGTCTCACACACCCCTGTTTCATATCTGGAATTTCACTGATCTTGTTATGTTGTAGTATACTTGCAAACACAATGCAGAGTTTTCTATTTAAAGATTTAAAGGGAATATGTGTTTTTTTATAGATATCTAATATAATTATTATCAGCTCTAATAATATAGTATTACATTTATTTTGCTGTTAATGAAATTAATGTAATATATTACATATTGTAGCAAGAGGTCGTGCAGAGAGGCAGGAGAAATCTTGTCCAGAGTCTAACAGGGTTATTCACAAAAGGGTGAAGAGTTTGGAGAAGGAAGGAGAAGTGAACAAACTAGGACAAAATAGCTGAACAAGAAAGTTAGCTGAATTGTTCACTTCCCCTGCCTTCTCCAAACTCTTAACCCTTTTGTGAATAACCTTGTATGTTTCACCCAGATTCCTGTCTTAAGCTGGCCATACATTTTACAACTATACACTTTACAATCATCGCACGACTTGAGTCGTGCGATGGTTGGAAAGTAATTAAAAGCTCGTAGGATCTGCCCATCTTGGACAGGCACGCCTTCCATACACCTGCCAATTATCGTATGATAGCGGGATTTCCCACGATTATCGTACGATAATCGGCAGTTGTATGGGCACCTTTATACCTTTCATGAACTCAAGCCAGCCCCAGGTTTTACACCCTGCCATTATTGGTAATTTAGTGCAGGTGAGACAAACAGGCACTGCTCTGGAGCTTGGGGAGCAGATAGACTGAATCCACTGAAACTAAAGGTTGGTCACTTTGGGATGCCTGACAAACAGTAGGTTTGTGCAGGATGATAGTTAGGAGTGTAGTTAGTGTCGGGACACAGCTAGGTTTTTGTTTTGGAACTTTGGATTTCATGTGAGCACTGATTACACAGAATAAATAGTTAGCAACAGAGGAGAACCACCTCCTTCATCTCTGCTCTGTAAAAACCCAATTGTCTGGTTTAGTCAGTAAAACAAAAGTTTTTTTCTAACTTTGCAGGGGTTCAGCAGGATGCCTAAGAGCATATAAGATGCGTGTAGACCCTGTATTAAAGGTTGCTTGTAAAATACAAATAATAGTCTAATCATTTTAACTCCTTTCTGTCTGTCCAAATGTAATTTAACAGCCGGACGGCTCACTCATGAAGGTGGGTGGGTGTTTTCAAACATCCTTTCCCAACTCCCCGCTTGTGTGTGCGCCACTGAGTATGCATGAGTGGCGAACTGTTCACATTATTTACAGCAAACAAAGGGTATTGCATGCAAGCGTTTGGGCACCTATAGAACTAGGAGTATGCCCCCCTCTGCCACTGCTGGCTATCCAGAGCTCTGCTCTCCTCCATGTGGGCCCAGGACCAGCATGGCAGAGTTCAGATCCCCGATGTCTCCATAAAGAGGACCTATCTTTTTCTTGGTGAAATAATACACTCTAATTTTTTTTTTTTTATTAAAGACTGCCTCGTGTCTGCCTCCTAAACTGCGCCCTACTAAAGCTACTTACATAGTGTGCATTGAGTCTGTCCAATATTTCTGGATTTTTCCTGTAAAACAATGCACTATAATTTCTATTTCTTTATTATAAATCTGGCTGGTTGCTCCATCTTAAATTGCGGCCATGTAAAAGTGCTTACATACGGTGTAATCAATTATAATTTTTATTTGTACTTTGTAATTCATTGTATTTTATCTATGTGAATGTTACCATTATATATTTTATCTTTGTGTTAATTAGACTGCATCAGGCAGTTGATATTGACAGTCTGGGGGGAAAAAACACGCTCTCAAAAAATGTGCACCCGCAACATAAACCTTTGACTAAGCCCATTATTGGGTGAAACATGTCAGAGTGAGGAGGATCTACAGCATTATAAGGTTTACTTGTGTGCTACAATAAAACTTTTCGGTGAAGCAGTGCTGCAACCCTAATAATGATGCTCTAGTCCATTACATGGCAGTGCGAATAAGGTAGTGTAAGGCAAGTCTAAGGAGACATCATTTTGAAGGACGTGCTGCAAATTAGACTGTAACATTCCAGAAAGCATATATAGTGACTTTTAATGGAAACACTGGCTGAATTAGTAATGTGGGTAAATTGCTCTGGGCTTATGTTCAACCCAGGAAATGCACGCAAATGCTTAAAGTACAGCGGTTGTTTTTGAGAAAATAATGTGAGTCACTGAATATGCTGTTGGGCATTTTTTTTTTGAACCTATGTTTCCAAGGGTTTAAGCCCTGATGTTTTTCTAATTTTTTTTCAAAACATTGAAATGAAAATAATGGCATGAAAAAAATGGTGGCAGGACAGCACTTCTCCATAGATCTATGAGCAGGTAGCGCCCCCCCCAGACCCCCCACAGGAGCTTGCAAAAACTGAAAGTGGAACTTTTTTTTTCTCCGTTAGTGATGGCAGCAGGGGAAGAAAGCACATATCCCACATAGTACACTACTTAGACATTTATATAGGGAGATTTAGCTTCAAATGGTAGCCCATTAAAGGAGAACTATGGGGTTAAGTCTTTTCCCCATAGTTCTCCTTAGGGTAACGGGAGGACACAAACTAGCGTCCTCCCGTCACCCTAGGCTCAGTATACTGCGAGCTGTAGCTCGCAGTATACTGAGACGCCGCAGTATACCGCGAGCTGCTGCTCGTGGTATACTGAGACGCCGCAGCTGAAGCAATTGTGCCGGGATCCGCCCAGCTACGTGACTGACAGCTGGCTCTTGTAGAAATGTCACCAGCACACCAATCCTTTTAAGATGGCAAAAGCTTCATTTATTGAAGTTTTTTGTCATAAGACCAAACAAGTGCTTTCGGGACCGCACAGGGTCCCTTTATCTGGGGGGTCCCGCACAGGGTCATGCTAAAACCTGATGAAGGGACCCTGTGCGGTCCCGAAAGCGCTTGTTTGGTCATATGACAAAAAACTTCAATAAATTAAGCTTTTGCTATCTTAAAAGGATTGGTGTGCTGGTAACATTTCTACAATTGCTGACATTCGCGGCGCCATCCGCGGTCACTGCGAGCACCCCCCACTACAAGGGACATATCGGTAAGGAGTGCGACAAGGATAGTACTTATTGACAGCTGGCTCTGCCTATCTAGATGCAGAGCCAGCAGTACGCGCCTCTCCCCCGTCCGATCCACCAGCCAGAGCTGGCGGATCGGAGCAGGGAGGGGGGAATCCAGCCCCTCCCCTGTCACGGCAGAGAGCCGTGACAGGATCGAGAGGTGAGCGAACGCCGGTATGTGTTCGCTCACCTCCCAATCTACTGAGCCGACCTGTGGCAGTCTCATTGTCACAGGTCGGCTAGAACTATGAGGTGAGTGAAAAGCACTCACCTCATAGTTCACCTTTAAGGATGGAGTCCACTCGCAAACGTTCTTTTTAGTGCTTCCTGCCCACTTTTTTATTTACAAGTTCACAGAAGTCTTTCCTCACAGTGGTTTCTCCAACATAACAACACAACTTCAGCTTTTTCTTTGAGCAAAATAATGGTTTTTCAAAGTCTCATGACTTCAAGCTATCACTTTAAATCTCTCCCACACAGTCTATATCCAGCTGACTTGCCACACAGGCTGGTTCCAGGCTGGAGTCCTCCTGATTCCTGGACAGACACCTCCCTTGTCTTCCAGCTGGAACACTGAACGTGAACCAGCATCCTTTTCATAAGGGCTGTGCACAGGTGTGCCATCATTCGGTGCTGGTCTCCACTAAAGCCCGGACCCAGGAATAGAGATTTCTTCCCTCCCAGTTCTCTTAGAAATCTCCAGGATCCCAACTATAATCCAGAAAACCCGGAAATGATTGTAAAGCCATCTCTTTCCTGGTAAAAGTACTTTACTGGAAACTCTCGGACCCTCTTGCTGGGAGTCCTGGGTGACTTTGATGCCACATTATACCGTGGTATACCGCCACGCAATGCCACAATATATATTATATCTATATCCATGAACAGTGCACTACTCAGAAATACATTTGATTAAAAATAGGTGCATGTGATGAAATAAATAAACATCTATTTACCAACTAGGGCAAAGGGTACATAACCCAGTATGTACTTAAAAAACCCCACAATTGTCCTAACTAAAGATTAGTTTCCAATATCGGCAAAAAATGTGTGCATGAAGCTGTGATGGTGTATTTAAATCCAGAATAGTGACAAATCCAACTTCACCACCTACATAAGGTGCCCCACTCAAAATAAACTTTTTTCTTTTGGAATCACACTTACCTTTTATGTAGGACCTTAATACCATAAAAGGTCCTAAGCACATATGTGCCTTGCTCAGATAACCCAAACTTTATCAGGGGCTCAGAGTCTGGCCATATACAAGCTTCATTTTAAAGCTCTACCTCTATAGGTTAGTAGAAAGGGTTTTAAAATTGGATGATTATTGTTGAGGGGTAGAGCTTTAATAGAACACGTGTACATGGCCAGACTCTGATTCCATGATGAAGTCTTGGATATGCATTGTGTAGGGTGGTGCTTTCAAATCACATGGATGAGAGCACATTGCACTTTACTGAATGGAGGTTTATTTATTTTATCTTATCTGCCTTTGCACTGGGATCTTTATGTAATTGAATATTTCTGAGTGCTGCGCTGTTTTTTGCTATATGTCATTCTTTGTTAGTAAGAATAACAAGAAGGAAAAAGCACAGCGCTCTCTCTCGGACACGTGGGGCTTACGTGGATGCGGATAGTGTGGATTGCTGCTCAAAAAACAGAAGGAGAGACCTATGAAAGTGATAATGAGGCAATAAGAGTGCAAATCCAAAGATGTGAATAGTGTAGGGACGGCCCGTCTATATGAGACTGTAATGAAAAAATGAACAGAAAGTGGGGAACTTACATGTGGTGTCAGGAGTCCGGGCGAAATAACAGTTCTGGCGATGCAAAAGGTGTTGTGTGGTGGTATTCGATAAACAGTGGTCTCCAGATGGAGGAGTAAGGGCAAAGCAGGAAAAATCCTAGTATTTGGCCATGGCGGCAGGGAAAGGTGTTGTCAAGTATATCGGTGAGTCCAAGGGTCAGAGATTGGAGTGAAGAACAAATTCAAACAGGACGCCGTGTGTGCCAGAGGGCTGGTGGGGAGGCTGTCTCTGATCTTGGCCGCAGTGTAGTTTTAACCGTGATGGGGTGAAAGTGACAGATGGCTGAGGAAGGGGGTGCATGGGACGATGATAAAAGAGCAATGCGTTTCAAGGAGATCCTCTTTCTCAAGCTCGAAGAGAAGTACTGAATGGAGGTTTATTTATTTTATCTTATCTGCCTTTTGCACTGGGGTCTTTATGTAATTGAATATTTCTGAGTGCTGTGCTGTTTTTTGCTATATATAATTCTTTATCAGTAAGAATACTTACTAGATCTTACACCTGGCTGTTTGGCAGCTTGACCTTCAATTATTTAGTCAGATTTGGAAAGCATGGAAGGGATTACACACACAATTTAGACATCATTGGAAATTTGAAGGTTACATTTAAAATCAACTATTTTGTAATGGTATCATAACTGTGTATATCTTATTAAATGTTTCATATCTGCATACAATGATGAATAGGTAAAGGGATCCAAGGAAGAATCACTTCACCAGGAAGGGGGTGGCAAATCCATGGAAAGACAGGTAGGTTGCATGTCAAATCTCCCCATGCTGAGATCATTCATGTGCACCAGGGAGGATTGGGAGGAGGTCAGTTATTTAGGGAGACCTTCTCAAGAACCCCAATTTTCAACCAATGCTTATGGGTATCCTGTTGCTTTAAGCATAGTAGGGTATCACCGATGGAAGCATCAGGTGAATTTTAACTGTTTTAGGTTTCTTGTTACATTAAATAAAATAAAATGATAAAACCATTGCATTTGTGAAATGTAGTAATTTGCCACCTCTGTCTAGAGAAAATGGAATTCAAATGAACAGTGAATAAATAGGGCAAATGTTACATTGAGCACATTTTCCCATTGAAGAACAGATTATATTTGACCTGGTGCAATCAAATTTGCCTTTTTCTTAAGGTAAATGTTTCCTGGGTAAATGATCCCAAGACCGCTCATTTCACCCTATACAACAGCATGCAAGCATGTGTTAATTTAGGCGACAGACCATTTGTTTTTTCAAAATAGAAAGTATTATTCCAAGGCATTCAAAAGCTTTTGATAACAAACATTTGGCATATGGTTCGCTGTTGCACCAGGCTATAGAAATGAACATGTATTTGTTTATTTATTACAGGCATTTAAATAGCACCTTCAATGTATGCAGCACTTTACATACTGTACATTCACATCAGTCCCTGCCTTCAAAGGGCTAACAAATAGTGAGATTTTGTTTATTATATTTTCAAGTTAACAGCTGGTTTTTTTCTGTACATTCACATCAGTCCCTGCCTTCAAAGGGCTAACAAATAGTGAGATTTTCTTTCATTATATTTTCAAGTTAACAGCTGGTTTTTTTCATATATATGTTATATAACTGTTCTTATATATACATAGAACGAACACTATAAAAAACATGAATACTTTTATCAATAATGAGCTTTGACAATTCTTTTGAGAACTAAAGAGATTAAAGCTGCAACTTATTGTATCTACCCACTGCAAACTTGTACTGTAGAGAACATAACTTCAGTGTGATTTCCAAAAAAGTTGCATAAATACAACCAGAATAAATATATACCTGAAATGATCATATTGTAATTGGTATATGAATATATATATTTTTTTTATTATTTTCTTTATGTTTAGAAATTATTTTATAATGTTTTTTTTTTTAAATTAAAGGACAATTATGGGGCGTGTGAAAAACACATCCACATCCTCATAATTAAAGCCAACCTGTGACAAAGAAGCTGTCACAGGTCGACAAAAACATCCTGTCTATTGCTGACTTGCCAATCCTCTGCCTGCAGAGAGCGGTAACTGTCAGTCACTGCTCCCCACAGGGATTCCCATCCCCCTCAACTCTCCATTTCTCCAGCCCTGACTGGAGGAATAGATGGGGAGGGGGCAGGCACAGCTGGCTCTGCCTCTAGAGAGGCAGAGCAAACTGTCAATCAGCCAGCTGGGGGAATCTTAACAGTATTGTCAGGATCCGTCCCGGCTGCGACGCTCTCAGCATATACCAGGTAACAGCTGAGTTTTGGGTCACTGATGTTTGGATCACCAAAGGACACAGTATATGTCCTCCCGTGACCCTGAGGAGAGCTATGGGCAAAAAAAGGATACCCCAAAGTTCTCCTTTTAAGTAGTGTTTTTAAAGCTTAATTCCAGCTTGATAATGTACAAAAATGTCAAAATATTCCCATTAGAGGTTTACTGCCTCATGGCTGGTTTTGTCTGAGTAAAACCTTGAATGGAAGGGGACTCATAACATATATAAAATGTAGTTTAAAAATGAGTATCTTGTCCCTGTATATGATTATTTTGGATATACAGTATAACATCTTACCTAGTAGGTGAAACTTTTATAGTGTGGGGGTTAATAAACATAATGGCATTTTGAGTGTTAGAGAGATATGGGTTCAAATATATGGGACACTTTTTGAACAACCTGAACAGTGATTTTTGTTTTCACTTTATACTGTAGCCCCCACCACCTTTTAGTGGAGAGGCTACTAGAAATTTAGCTTTGCTAGCACTGTAATCAGTCTAGCTAATTTGTAGTCTGTCATTTATTATCTGGTTCATTCCAGGTGTGCCACTGTTGATTGTACCACTGTTGAGTACCGCAGTGTGCCGGTGTTGAGTGGGGTGTGACCCTGATGCAGAGTGAGGCAACCAATGGGGGAACATCAGGAGTATCTATGCCTCACCAGCCAATCACTGGCAGTTTCATGGCCAGTGGTGCATACTGGGGAGTACATATACTGTATACTCAGGGATTGCCATGTGCTCAGGGCAGTCTGCCCCCAGTTTGGAGAAGCAGACTAGGCATTAAGCCTGGAGGAGGCCACATATGGATCCAGGAGGGGTCTGGAACTATCTGGGGAGAACAACCAGAGAAGCCTTATGACTACCAAGGAAGATCTCATGCACATCCCAATTCAGCTGTTGCTCTATTGCCTAGTGTCAGCCTGTTCTACTGATAATTCTGCTCTGTGGAAGTCTAAAGGGATTAGTGATTCTGGAGTCTCTGTCTGTTTTTGTAATGGATATCTGAAGCATTATACACTCACTTTCAGTTATGCTGTTCTGCAATAAAGCATTTTAAAAGACACTTAAAGTGACAGGTGCCCAATTTGTAGTGAAATGTTGGCCCTTCCTACCCTTTGAGGGTCCACCTCAGGCATCTGGAGCTGCTGGAAATTTCTGATAGGCTCCAACATTTACAAAATATTTTTTGCCTTCCTCACGCTGTCCTTGTACCTAAAAAATATTAACTCTGCATATTTAACCTGGTAGGTGCAAGCTTTATGTTCTCCTGGGTAGTATACAGTATATTGTAATTTTCAAAGTGATATAAAGATATACTGTAGGTTTAAATACATAGGACTATTTTTAATCAGCTCTCACATTTATTATCTTGGAATCCTTGATGTAGTTGGTATGTTGTAATACACTTTTATATTTATTTTCATTGGACCCTTAGGCAAGGATTTCGGTTTTCTTATATATAGGTAGGGGCAAGTTATAACGATTGATTTAAACATCCATGTAAGATTATACTTTATCCACTCATTAATCTACCTCATTAAGTACTAATAAATAAAATGTTTTAGCTCTTTGGAGTTGTGTGTTCTCCTGTGGTCACTGGCAGTGCCTCTTTTCTCTTACTGCTCTGTAAACATTGATACCCACATGGCTGCATGTGGATGGGTTTAATGCATTTGATATGATGAAATAATATCTCCTTCAAGACATATTTATATTTTTGGATTTTGTATATATACACAGAATTGTATGGCATACTTTAGATTGTTTGCCCACCATTAATTCCAGAAGAAGTTGGAAATATCTCAATACTTTCAGCTGGCTTTAGGAATGCATGATCATTGTACTGGAATATTCGACTTCCTGCCTTGGATCACCTTAGTAATGATATAACATACTGTATGTCTGGGTATTTAATGACTCTGCAAACTCTATATGAGAGAAAATATGTAGTTTTTGCATGTATTGAATTTGCTAGCAGATGATCATGGAAGAAACTGCTGATGAAAGAAAGTATCACCCAACCCCTGGCTAAATGTATTGATTCTTTATTATAGGCATACATGTCAAGTGTTCCACCAAATCTTAACCACTTGCTGCCTGGAGCAATTCCTTACATTTGCACACACATGATGGTAAAATCTGTATTTTTGGCTAGAAAACAGCTTCAGACCCACACACAATTATATATTTTTTGAAAGCAGAGGCCCTGTAGAATAAAAAAAAATGCTAGTTGCAATGTTTTATGTCGCACTGTATTTGCACAAATGTTTATCAAAGCAGTATTTATGGGATAAAATACACTAAAATTAGATTTAGTGCACAGAAACAGAATATAATACCCAATTTATTGGTAAAATATAAAACATGGGTTAACGCCGGGTAAGTAGATACCAAACATGTCAAGGCTTAAAATTGCGCGAGTCCGTGAAACCGCAAAAAAACTACAATAACCTAAATTTCGCATAGCCGACGCTTTAAATGCTTTTACTGCTCATCAGTTTAGCGTTAACAGTGATTAATGGGCATAGAATTATTGCTCTCACTCTGATGCTCGTGACAATATGTAACATATGAGGCGCAATTTTCATTTTTGCACGTAGGCACCTCCGACGCGTGTTTGTGTTGTATGTGCGTGCACATGGGCGGTGGGGACCTTTAAAAAATTTGCTTTTTTATTATCTGTTACTTTCATTTTTACACTCAACTTTATCAAATCCTGATGTATAGAGTTGGCTCAAAGTATTGGGAAGAGTACATTTTTCTCTACCAATACTTCTCCTTTAAACCATCATTGTAAAACCAAAATATTACTAGTCCTACCACCTGTGAATAAAATGTTCAACTCCCACTAATAAAATGTTCAGCATCTGATATGCTGAGATATACAGTATGTTGTAGACATGTGCAATTTGTTTTTTTTACTGAATTAACAGTCATACGAATTCCTGCGTATTTGGACATTTGGATGCATCTGAATTTCTGAATGACAGAAATAACAAATGTGAAAAAATCCAAATGTTTTTGATAACCAAATTTGGATGCATCTGAAATGTTTCCTGAATGTACTGGATCGGATCGGCGAGTTGTGTATTATTCTGTGACAACTATCCGCCTCTGTTGACATTCGGGAGCATCCCGAAAACAACAAAGTAGCAGAGAGCTGTTGCTCATTCACCAAATAAACAGTAAAATAGTATTAAAAAAAAAAAACATCCCACTCTAGTCCTGTATTTGAAAAAAAAACACAATAAAGGTTTTTGACAATTCCTGTAAGGTACCTGTGGAAGGTAGAGTACAAAGGGGAGTGAGGCTGAGGATAAGGCTAGGCGGCGTTAGGCAAGCAGAATCAGCAATAGATGGACAATGAAGTACAAAATCAGGATCCAGGAGAGTAGTCGAGAAACAGGCCGAAGTCTTACATGAATGGGCAGTAAGGTGCAAAATCGGCAGGAAGAAGGGTAGTCAGAAACCCGGCCAAAGTCAAAGATATCCAGTGGTAAATTCAGCAGCAGCACATACAGGAAACAAACCCAAAAAAATGGGCTCAGAGCACAGGCATTGCTCAGTATTTAAAGGCTGAGGTGATTGTGGATTGATTGTCAATCACAGAGAAGTGGACCTGAGAGAGGTCCGCTCCTCTGTGATTGATATCAGGCAGTGGGCGGAACAATAGCCATCCTGCTATTGGCTATTGCAATTTGAAATAGCCTTTAGCAGGATGGCTATTGCTCCTGCAGAGGAGCAGAATGAGAGAGAAAGTTCTCTCTCAGGTCTGCTCCTCTGCTGATTGACATCAGGCAGTGGGTGGAGCAATTGCCAGCCTGCTATTCGCTATTGCATTTTGAAATAGCAAATACGCTGGCTATTGCTCCCGCCCACTGCCTTCTGTCATTCCTTAGAGGAGCGGACATGAAAGAGAAGGTTCTCACTCAGGTCTGCTTCTCTGCTGATTAACAGAAGGCAGTGAGTGGAGCAATAGCCATCCTCCTATTGGCTATTTCAATTTGAAATAGCCACTAGCAGGCTTTGTTTATTTCTCGCCCAATGTAAACATTCCGCCGGGCGGTGAGTGTAGAGTATCTTTTTTTTTTTTTGTCGAGTCTGCAGGCGTCTTTACAATGTGATTGAAGCTAGATTGACATCATGGGACTTTTTTTGTTTTTGTCTTTAATAAAGGAGTTGTCAAAAACCTTTGTTGTGTTTTTATTTTCAAATAAAGGACTGTTTATCTGATAAATGAGTACGGGGTAATAACTTCCCCTTACTCAATCATGAGGGGGTGGGATCTGGGTGCCCCCTTAATAAAAAGGGGCACCTAGATTCTTATAAGCCCGCCGCCCGCAGACCACCACAACCACTAGGCCAGGGTTATGGGAAAGAGGCCCTTGTCCTCATTGACATGGGGACAAGGTGCTTTTCCAGGGGGTCCCCCCGGCAAAGCACCCTCCCCATATCAAGGGCATGTGGCCTGGTATGGTACAGGAGGGGGGCGCACGCTCTTCCCCCCACCTTTCCTGCTCTGTAAGGCTGATGCTCGGATCAAGGGTCTGCTAATGGATTTTTTTGTTTTTTTAGCATTGAGGTTTCCCCAAAAAGGGTGTGGCATGAATTACCAGAGGGAACCACATGCTGTTTTTGTTATTAGTATTGGTTCTGTGGACTGCCTAAAGTTAAAAAGTAAACATTTAAAGTCACTTTTCACAAAATTATAATTTTTTAACTCATTCAAAATTAACCAAAATTTCGGATTCGTCCGAATCCAAATGCTGAAACAAATTGACTTTCAGACCCAAATCCCAATAAATGAAAGAGGGAAACATCCAAAACAAAACAAAGCACTTTTTTTGCTATCACACAAGTCTAATATGTTGCTCAGTGTTAGTTACATCGTTGGCAGTAATAGGGTTAAAGAAAATTATAATCTCCAACAATCCAAGTGGAGGGAGCCAAACCTTTCTCTCATTTTCTGGCCAATATAATTATATGCTAAGGCTAGGATATGAATCATTCTAAGCTCATCAAAATTTGCCCAAGCATTGATTGTTTAGTCAAACAAGTCAAGCATAAAGTCTGAATTTTCAAAAAGACATATAAATAGTGAAACAGTTTCCAGTATTAGCTTTTATTTAGAGAGAAAATATTGTAGCAGCCAGGAAGGATTTTTTTAATTTGATAAGTTATTATTCTAGTTAAGTTAACAGTTGATTTAATATTTACTAGGAAGCTGTTTGCACACTTTGACCTATTTAGCAGCAAGTTGCACCATTAAAACTATTTTCCGTTTCCATACTATAGTAGAAAAGTGATAGCTGGAAACTTAATGATTGCTCAATTTTATATACATGCCAAAGGCCATTTTTAACAAGATGATGGTTTTCTATATTTTTATTTACAGTTTTAGTTTAATTAAATCTTCCAAACAGTAAAATGATCTCTAGAGTTCAAACAACACCTTAACTTTGTATATGAATGCACCTAAATGTTGGACCTCCTTTTAATTGTCCCTCGTCTAGCTTTTTTATATTTTAATTGTACACAGCAATTTTGTCTCTTGACAGTAGAATACACTATACAATTGCTCTCTGAACCAACTGAATAGAACATTATTTTTCTACTTTGGGCTGCAGTGACTAATTTTGATAAAATGGAACAAGCGAACATGTTTCAGCCTTTCTTTATTCTAATAAATATTTTCTGCATCTTTTGTTAAACCCAGTCAAAAGCCTAATCCCTCCTCTGCAAAATCTACCTTCTGATTCCCAGCAGAGACAATTTTCTCACTTCTTTGGAGCATGAACATTTATTTTACATCTTTGATGTGTTCAACGTATTCCCATTTTATATGCCCCCACATTATATTAATTCTTCTTTTGATGTTAACACTTTATATTCCTTTTGTATGGTGGAAGTCATATTAGTTGAACATGTCTATCCTGTTTCATTAATCAAGTTCTATTTTTCTAAATAGATTTACTTTCAAGACTGCATATTAAACACAGGGTACATACAAACGGTAGAAAAAAAACTAAAACATTGCTCTTGGCACAAAGGCTGCATTCACACAGCAGCGGTTTTTCACGCGTATTTCGGCCGTACGAATATGCGCAGAACTGCTCTGAACAAAAAAAAACAATGCACTTTAATGTGCTTTGTTCAGACTTTTGCTGCAGGCCGCAAAATAGTACAAGTGTGGTTTTTGGGGCAGATTCCACAAGTTCACGGCTATAAAATAGTTGCAAACAGGTGGAATCTGTGCAGATTACAGATTTTAGCGTTTTTGTCCCACGCGGTTTTCCACAGAGAAAACCAAGCGGGAAACGCAAATGCTATATGTGAATGGAGCCTTACAAATGGAACTACATCCCAAAAAGATACACATCTCAAAACAGATGGCATACTACATTTAGACAGATCACTGCAGAGTGTATACAGTAAGCAGCTGAGCAATACAGAGTAAAATTCCCAAATGACAAAAGACTGGGGTATACAAGTACAATTTAGTGCTACCAGAGTCCACCGTTACAGCATATATCCGTATGTAAAGTAACTTTTGAAACATAATTTGAAACCCTTCAGCTACCAGCTGCAATGCAAAATGATCAATGAGTGGAAGTAGCTAGAGGAACAGAGTGGTAGTCATTAATCATTATACTTAACAAGAAATTTTACACTCTTTATCTGCAGCTATTAACTTTCCACTTCATATGGAAGGGCTTTTAGTATAGTTTATTAGATAAAAGCATTTATGTCGTTTTGTTACACTCTTCTTAAATCAAAGACTGCTTACACATTAAGAAGTGAAGACTTTTTAAATACATAAGTGGTCATCTTCACAGGGGCATTAAATCACTAATAAATTCTTGCTTATCATTGTATTCTCTGTAACAGTGCTTGTTCCTTGTTAAGGTGGCCATACACTGTACAACCATCGCAAGACCTTAGTCTTGCGATGGTTGTAAAGTGATTAAAAAAACGTACAATCTGCCCATCTTGGACAGGCAGATCGCACTCTCGATCATCGCAAGCCCGCCCCCTGAGGGGCGGGCTTCCGATGACCGCAATGCTGTCTCCCGAGCACTGTTCAAACCAGCCAAAAATCGTACGATTCTCGGCTGGTTTTCTAACATGCTCCTTAGACAAAAGGCGTGCGACTGTACAGTAGAAATGGTCGCACATCTTCGTTCACACTGTTCGATTGTCGTACGATCGCGGGATTTCCCGCGATTCTCGTACGAGAATCGAGCAGTGTATGGGCACCTTTACACAAATCAAGGTGGGCTTGTAACTAAAATACGGTTCAGTGAATTTCTTAATATTCACTCTGCTAGGAATGAGAGCAGGAAGTCAGGAAGGTCACACCAAAATGTACTGATTCAGCAATTCAGCTTCCTGTGCCACTTCTCCCTTTCCAGCCTGCTCAAAAGATATCAATACCATTACTTCTGCCTGTTTAGCAGGGAGGTGATCAAGGAGCAGTAATACTGGGTTCACACCTAGGCCTATCGAATATGCGCGTTTGTCGCGCGTTTCGCGACGCGCATTTTTTACCGCGCATTTCCGAGGGCTACTTGGCTGTATCCCAATGGAAACGCGTGACAAAAACGCCCCAAAGAAGCTCCTGTACTTCTTTGGGCGTAGGGCGTTTTGTAGCGCGTTCATACAGCCTGTAATACGCCCAGGTGTGAACCATACCCATAGGAAATAATGGGATTTCGGTGTTTGAGCGTTTTGCAGAGCATTCAAACGTGCTACAAAACGCTCAGGTGTGAACCAGGCCTAAAGCTGAACCAGAAATCAGATGAGTGATCTTCCTGGCTATGCGTTGTGGCAGAGCTAGCTTAATTGCAAGACTAGCTAAACAGAATTAGAAATGTTTTGCAGGTAAAACTGAAAATATATATGCATTTCCACTATACATATAGTTATTTGTCTGGCATTCCACTTTAGGCAGGCAGTGTCAGGAGTTCTCCAAGACTTCCATTATTCTGATACTAATCTAACTATCCATATTCCCATTCAAGAATTCTAGTAACTGTATGCCCATAAATTAAAACATGGGGTGAATTAGTTGCCATGTTGTAGCCATTCCAGTGGTGAAAATATCACCATAGCACCCCATGCAGCTGCTTTGGGGGCTGGACAGGAGGGGGGAAAAGTCTTAGGGCCCCAGGGATCAGGGTTGGATGGGACCAGGCAGCAAATGTGTCTGGCAACCATGCAGTTTTTTGGGGCTGCCCATCCATTTAGGCAGTGCCAAGGCTCGTCCTAGTTCTGGTAACAGGCCATTGACCAGAGCGGCTCCAGCATAGGAGAGTGGGAAAATCTATCCTCACTTCCTGTTTCTGGTCAAGTAATGAAGCGTTACATAACAGACTCACATAACATAATAAGATCACGGGCAGAGGTTTAAAGAAGTTTTGGAGGAAATGAGGAGAAAGGGGGGCTGATCTGAGGTTTGGAGGGGGTTTAGGAGGAAAGTTAGGGTGATATGAGGTCTGAAGGAATAAGTAGGAAAGGGGGCTGATCTGAGGTCTGAAGAGGCAAAGAGGAAAGGTGGGTTGATATGACATTTGAAGGGGTTAAGGAGGAATGGGATGGGGTGTGCTAATTTAAGATCTAAAGTGGCTAAGAAAAACAGTGGGCTGACCTGAGATCTGCAGAGGTTACGGAGCCTAATGGGGTTTAGGAAGATGGCTGATCTAAGGTGAGATCATACACACAAACACACACACATCCATTGACAGGACATTTTTCCTTCCACTGACCACCAATGCCAGTGGTTCTATTTGGTTTATATCTGTGCAGTAATCCACTATGAACACCTTCCCTGTGTGCAGGAGCTTCCTGTTATTAAGACCATTCACTGCTACTCTCTCTCTCCTTGTGCAGGGTGACTGGACTTGTATTGGCCCCACCTGTAGTTTTCTGCAGGCAGACCATAGTGGGTGGAGCCTGCTAGGTCCCTCCCACAGTTATGCTCCCTGTACAGATTATGTGCAGCACAGTATTGATTCCATTGCTACTTTTACAAGGTGATAACTGGAATTGACAAGGCATGTGGTACATGCAAAGTGGATTTATATCCCGTGTGGCTATTGAGAAAAATGTAAGTAAATTAAAGTTTTTGTAGCCAGAGTTCAGCTTTAAACTGTTTTTCATGGAAACTGAGTTTAGGCTTCCCTTTTTTAAATGGCAATGGATACACCAGTAGGAAATGTAATATGCATTGAAAGCATAAAGTGAGAAGAGCAGAGGGTTTGTGGGGAAGAAAGAGAACAGCTGAGCATGCGGATGAAGGGATGAACATCTTGCCATGTGTGTGCTCTGAGTTAGACAGGATACCACTGGATTCATCACCTTCGGATACATAATGCATCAGCCACTATAGATCTGTACAGACAAAGGGTTTAAGGTAAAGTGTAACGGCGACATTTGTGCAGCTAATCATATGGAAGTAACCATTGCCCACAGCCCTGCCAGCATCATACTGACCTGTCCCCTATCCAGCGAGATAACGCTGACTTGATCACCTGGCCATTTGTAAACATTTTTCCAGCCAGACACATTTATGCACTCCTATTAATTCCTATTAAGCTCTGAGATTGAACTGATCAGAAATGGACCAGTAAGCTATCACACTATGATCTAGCATACTAAAATCTTTAACATATTTAGAACCAAAATTCCTCTGGACGAGTGCATCATGTTAGTAAAGTACTTGTGCATAATTTCAGTAATAAACCACTCCTAGCTAGTATCCTGATTTAATACTGAGTTTATTAGCATAGAATGTAGTTCAGAGGTATGTAGATGGTTGGCACATGTATGTATGTAGTAAAGGCCGCGCTCTGAATTTTAAACGGTAATATTATCATAGATTGCTCACCAGTTGTGGATCAGTCTTCTTTTTTTTACTAGAAAGCAGCCACAGGGTATAAAAGCCTGTCTAATGCCAGCATGCTGTAGAAAAAGATAATTAAATAGGTCATAAAAACAACCACTATATGGTATAGTTAACTATACAAGTTCCTATGAATTGGTCACTTAAAGCATACAGAACAAAAGTATAATCTTATTAAAGGAGAGCAGATGGTTAAAGAAGTTTCTATTCAACCAATTTCATTTAAATTAAGCCCAATGGCTTACTTTATTACAAACAGTATAAAAAATGTTAATATAAACACAGCACCATCACCATGGAGGATTTAATAAGATGGTACTTTTGTTCTGAAGAAAAAGATCCTTGCTCTCTGTGTGGAAGCATTAGTTTCTCTGTACTGGTCCAACACACCCTCTCTTGAGTCAGGGAGCATACATTTTGCTAATTACAGAGCTATAGGTCTGACTCCGCAGGACTGAGATCCAACTATATCATGACTATAGATCTTACTCTCCACACCGAGATCCTTCTCTGCATGCTGACAGGAGGTAGGCTTTTCTACTCAGACTGTGGCTATTTTCTTTGTTGATTTGGGTATTAAAGATTGACAAGATTCTGTCCAACTCCAGCTGACCGTTTCTATTTCGGGGAAAAGGAGCTGCCACTTTTGTTGGATAGTTAGGACTGTTATAGGAAGAATGGATCTCCTGGCAGAATTAGCAGGTAAAGAAACTGTGACTCAAGAAAATGAAGCCTGCTGTGTTAATGCTACTGATAAACTGCATCATATATTATTTTTTTTACTATTTTTTTTTATAGTTGGAACATTTCCTGTCTTCCTTAAATCCACAGTTTAAATTCGATTTTACACCAAAAATGGAAGGTCTGTTTATTTACCGTGCTCTACTCCCACGTGCCAAAACACTACAAAAATAGTTTTAAAAAAACCTGTAATGAAAAAATGTATACTCGTCTTTACCCAGTTTTCTACCCAGAGGGTAATGTCACTTGCCTTCCAGCAAAAAAATGCTCCTCTGCCATGATCTGGAGTTTTTAGCATTACCCAAAATCTTGTTTGAGTGGGACGTCAACCCCTGCAGTACAGAAGCCAGGGAAAGGTAAGTATATTTATAAAATGTTTCCCTAGAGGTTTGTTATTTTTTTTATCATTTTGGCTTTGGGAGAACAAAGTTAAAAAATGTGCCTTGCTTTAATTACAAAGTTAGTTTTAAGAAAAAGTGGCAATATTTATATAGTGATTAATTAGTCTAACCGGTTCCACCTAACGTTGTCCCAACCATGTGATAACCCTCACCACAGTGTTATTTCTTGCATAGATCTTGCCAAATGACCTTTCTTAATAAAAAAAAAAAGACCAGCATTTGTGTGTGCTCACTTTTCTGTAATTCTCCATCAATAAGAGAAGAAATGAAAATGTTAAACCAAATAATTGCTTTGCTTTGAATACAATGGAGTAGGGGTAGAGCCTCTGCTGGGTTTTACTACTATCTGAGTCTCTTTTGGGGACATTTCCAGTATTAGTGACAATATTTTCACCAGCACTGGAAGTGAGGTAAAATGTGGGACACATACAGTAATAAAAACAAATTCCATTCTTTGTCCATAACTAAAAATAAGTTAACAGTAGTTACACTTTCATTCTCAAACAGAAATAACTACTTTTTAACCATACTTACTTGACAACTTGAATGAAGGCATATTTAATGTGACACTAAACTCAGGAGATAAATCTTAAAAATGCATTAAAGTACCCTAGCTATGTATTAACAAAAAATCTTATTTGTGTATCACTCGGCTGTAGATCCTGAAATAATCTCTGAACTGGTGCGAACAGTGTCCTTCCTTCTGGAGGGTGGCTACTTTGGTTCAACATGGTTCCTGTGCGTGTTGTAAAGTAGCCACCGCTACAATCTTGCTCTGTGATGGACTACAATGTCAATACAACTTATTAAACTAAACATGAGATTGTAGTCCATCACGGGAGCTTGGAGTGGTATCTACTTTACAACACACACAGGGACCATGGAGAACAAAAGTAGCCAACTGCTAAAAGGAAAGACAGTATCAGCATGAATTCAGAGATGATTTGAGGATCTACAGCTTCGTGATACACAAATAAGACACCTTTTTGTTAATAGTTATGGTGCTTATATATTTTAAGATTTACCTGAGTTTAGTCTAATCTCAATGAGCTCGTCATTTGAAAAGTAGATCTCCAGACGAAAAATTGTGGGCGCCCCTGGTCTAAGCCCTGCTATTTAGCCTACTAAAATGACAAAAAATTGACTTTCCAGTTCTCATCATATTAGATGTGCAAATGGAATAATGTTACAACAGTTTAGGACCATACCTTTATATTTATCTACCAGAAATATTTAAGTCATCGTGTAGCATGATAGACTTTTTACATAAAATTAAATTAAATGTGGCAGTACCCAAGACATGGCACACCCAAAAATCAATGTCAGACTTAGACAACCTTTTTTCAGCTATCCATTTGGTTTATAAAATTCATTAAAATGTATGAATAGGTAAGGGAAATGTGAGGATTTCAAAAATATAATATCTCAGGAACAGCCATGTGCCATATATTGACAGCAGCAGTTTTAAATGCTTGGCTGGGGAAAAAAAAGTGGTTTTCAGCTTGCATTAAAATGTAAACTCCATGGAGCAATAAAATATCATTTTGGTAATATTTTTAAAAACCCTGACCTCTGTATGACAGTATTGAGAAACAAGAATACAAAAAAGAAAACTTGCAAACATTAACTTAAAGGTTGAAAAAAAATAGAAAACAAATATATATAAATGTCTATCGATTAGATAGATAGATAGATAGATAGATAGATAGATAGATAGATAGATAGATAGATAGATAGATAGATAGATCTGTATAAGAAGTGTGGGATGTTTTAGAGTTTATTTGCTTAAAGGATAACTGTAAATTTAAAACACTCTAGGTTTTTTTCAAATATCTATTGATACCAAGCAGCTTTGCAAAGATAATCTCTTTTTAATCCCTGTTGTTTGAGCCCTACTATCACAGGCCCAGGCTGGTCCAAATGCTAATTTGTTTTAACTTCTCTGCAGTCTGCACTGCAACTGCAACTGCATTAAAGCCTAAGATTACATTAATACCACGTTTCATATTACCACAAAAAGTTTGTACCATCAACATAAATTGATCCATTGAAGTGCATTGGCAGCCCATTCATAATTCAAACTTGTGTGCATTAATGCATCATAACAGATCAAATATCTCTAAATGGGCTCTTATTTTTTTCTGAGGCTTTTTTTTATGTAGGAACAATAAATCATGAAGTGTGCACTGCACCTCAGCACTGCAAATGTTAGGCTTCTGCCAAATTCATGTACCTGTTTCCAACATCTATGTCTCACTCAGTGATAATGCAGACATTCCGATGGTTGGGCTGGTGGAGCCCCATCTGCTTTTTGGAGAACATTGCAGAGCAGAATGAGAAATAAAGGCCATTTTTAGTATGGCTTGGTAAGTATAATTATAAATTTTCCCATACACAGGACAATAATTATAGTAGATTAGGCTAACCTAGTCTTAATCTACCCATTGTTTCTCTGTGTATGGGACATCATCTTCCAAGGCTCAAACAACAAAGTTTTACATCTGGCCTCATGTAATGTTCAGTTATGTTGGTGTACAGGTAACTGTATAAATTTACAACCATTTTTACTGTTAAATCTGTACATTTGGATTCCATCTTAATTACACAGATCCACTTGACAAATACTGAAACTTGTTGACAGGTATGAAATGCAGGCACCCAGAGGTTCAGATATCTATAGCAGCTTACATTATCCTCTGCTTTACTTGATTGTGGGGTTGGTGTGACCATGCAAAGGTTCAGAATTTCATTATACAATTGAAGTATGCCCCATCCATCCTATCAACCATCCTACCTATTGGCCAGTGAGCCAGTCCACCATAATGAAGGACCAATAGGAATGGATGGGGGGGCAGGGTTTAGCAGCGAACTCCAACACTACCAGGAAGTGTCAGTGCCCAATCACACTAGCCGGACATTTGGGTGAAGCAGACGATACTGAAAACTGCTGCAGGCATGTGCACCTCTGGGTGCTTGCAAGTCATACCTGTCAACAGGTTTCAGTATTCTTTGTAAGTCAGCTACAAATAGTTATATTACACTTCTGATCTGTCAGGGCAAAATAATCTAAACAGGGACTCAAGAAGGGAAAGAAGAAGATGATGGGATGAAGAGGCATAAATGTAATTCCTATAAGCAACAT
>NW_017306523.1:1420044-1443654 GCF_000935625.1 Nanorana parkeri | reverse complement strand
CATAAAAAAAACGGGGGGGCGGGGGGGGGGGATTATGACTTTGATGTCACTTGAAGGGTTGAACCTGGTTTGCTGCTTAGTAAGCTCTAGCTATTGGGTCTTTGGGCTATTGGTCTGCAACAAGTTATTGAGCTTTCAGTATTGAAGCAATGAGCTGGCTGAGTTCTGAGCTGCTTAAGTATTGGATTTGACATGCTGTTTCACTATTTGGCTGGCTAAGATATTTATTCAACTGCTACATTATGCTGGGATTTTAAATGGTGCAAATTTGTCACTAGCTGGTTATAAAATTCTACAATTAACAGCTTTTTTTAATGGACTTTGAAAGTACTGAACGTCTCTGCTTTTGTTGCCTTCATGAGCCGCTATGTGATTGAGACCACGGATCGTTCACTCCTTGTAAAGCAAAAGGAAGTTTTTATTTATTTTAAAGATATGACGGAGGCTTAGCTTTGAAAGACAGCTGTTTTTTTTTATTATTTATTAAGAATACATTATTTACTGAGTGGCAGCTGCACCTCATTTTAAATCACAGTAGTCAGCCAGTTGTCATGTCAAAAATATGACTGACTATTTTTATTTGTGTTTTCATGAGGTATTTGTACCTGTATTTTGAATTAGAAGCAAGATTTAATCTCCTCCAGGCTTAGGTAGAGTGTGCCCAATAAAAGGCAGACAATTTGCAAAGAACTAGCCACCAGTATTGCCTGTGGTCTCCTTTCAGTCAGTCTCTTTCCTTGTTTTGCCTTGTTCTGTGCTGTTTTTCTGTTAAGAGGTAGCCATCGTGGTAGGGGCAGGACTTTGCTTCCGCATGTCAGATTCCACAGCAAGGACAACAGTGGCATCACCAAATCTCACTCCAAAACTCCAGGGACTATTAGTTAGAGGCAGAAATGATGTAGATTGCACACTGCAGATATACAACTATATAAGAGACTTTGGGCACAGGAGAGCCTGGGCACAGGAGAGCCTGGGCACCATCACATACCAGGAAGTGCACTGCTATATTCTAAGGGGAATGCCAGACAAATGGTAAACCTTTCAGGGTATATTTAGTGCTTGGGTACATTTAGCAGTATAAAATGTTCCCTTTAACATAGCAAATCTTTACTCTTTTTGTTTTGTTCAATTTAAAGTTACAAAAAAAGACTTGCATCCTAAATTTAACAACAATACATTTTTCTGTCCTTCATATGCTTAGCGGCCTTCTACTTTCTGGGCCTGGACATTATACATCTTAAATATTCAGCTGTTTACAAAGGTATCAGAAGGATTAGTTGTTTGCCCCAGCCATCATTTAGCATCTGGTCTCAGTGTTTAACAGATCACCTTCTAGCTCTAATTCATGGCACGTTATATAGGCCTGCCTGTGATGCCACAATGAAGGGTCAAACAATCAAAAGTAAAGGTGTCTGAACTCTATGTAATCCAGCATGTCAATAAACTTTATTGATCCATTGATCCAGACAGAACAGCTACTTCCTAGATCATCCCACTCTAATGCATTTTGCCCACCTATTAGGCTTAATAACAAAAACTTCAGTAGGCTGCAGGACTCCTTATCATGGCTATTAGATAGGTAGTCCGAAGGCCAACTAAAGACTCTTGTACAGCAACCTGACGTTGTCCGCCTCAACAGGAAGTGCTGTTACTGATAGGATCTTTAGGTAAGAAATGTTGCAACAGATTAACAAAAAATGCTTATACTGTAAGGCATGATACCAAACATACTAAAAAACAGATGTAGGATTTTCATACTCTTTATGGCCCATTCACACTGGACCTTTGTGCCAGGTGCGCCTTCCTGTTTGTTTAGTGCACGTTGTTGCATAGAATACCTAGTGTGCGGTACTGTGTGCTAGGTGCGTTGTATTGCGTCGTTTGGATGGTATTCCAATGCACTTCCTGGTACCACAATACTGTGTGTTGATGTGCATTTAAAGTAGTAAAAAAAAACAGTAGTGCATTGTTCTGCAATGCAATGCATGGCCGCATATGGTGCCGCTAGCTAGGTGCACTGTGCAATAGTGCACGCTAAACACATGAGAACGTGTGCTTAGCGCACCACTGTGGTGTGAATGAGCCCTGAAATATATAAATATACAGTATATATACGCATAAGACAAATAGCACATAACTATTAAATGGACAGATTCATTGCATAACAATATTTTAAACCCCATTAAACCTCTGCAGTACTTGTATCATTTGGAGCTTCTGTTTCTATCTCTTTAACCACTTCAAGACCAGGTGTTTAGACCCCCTTCCTGGCCAGGCTATTTTTCAGTATTCAGCGCTGAGATACGTTTATTCCGTCATGCAACGCTGTACTGAAATGAATTTTATACTATTTTTTTGGGACAGATAGAGCTTTCTTTTGGTGGTATTTAAACACTTTATTTATCACATACGGGGCTAATAAAACCCCCCTATGTGATAGCAAAATATGTGACAGGTCCTCTTTATGGAGACATCAGGGGTCTCCAAGACCCCTAATGTCCCCTAGGACCCCCCAAAAGAAGCTGATGAAGCACAGATCTGCTCCATCAGCTTCTTTGCAGCTTCTGAAGCTGGAGAGTGACACAAGAATGCGGAAGTGATGTATTATACAACACTTCCGCATTCTTGCACAGGAGAGGGGACCGGAGGGAGCTCGTGTACCGAGCTCCCTCTGATCCCCTGTGACACAGGGGACATGATGATCCCAGGCTCGCTCCGGGCACAGCGGAGCCCGGGATCAGCGGGACAACAGTGGGGGGGCTGCAGGGGGGACACGCACACCAATCGGCACCACATACACGCGATCCACCGGCTCTAAAGCCGGTGGATCGCTTGTATGGTAACAGGCATCGCTGCCTGTTTTAAAAAAAACGGCAATTTCCCGCTCGCGCGCGCTGCTCGGAGGTGGCGTGTCTGAGCGGACGTCTCAGATCTAGAGAGCTCCGGGCCGGCCGTTTTTTTACTACGGCCGGCCCAGAGGCAGTTAAAGACTTTAAAATTGTGTAGAAAGTCTATATTTTATAGTCCCATTTCTTCCCATTATGCTCTTGCCGCACTGCTGTGCATTTTTAGGTAGTACTGATAAGATTTAAAAGACTAAAATACTGACCAGATACTAAATAACTTATTCAGAAGGATTATTCCAGGCCTTGCAGCATTTTTATATCGCAGCCTTAATCTCAATATGGAATAATATTAGCACAACAAATTCTGAAAAGCTGGAAGTGATTTCAACCCTTCTTGAGCAATATCTTTGCATTGATCATTGTTCATATTAATACTAAATCATACTAGTATATACTAATTATAAATCAAAATTGATGCCGAATAGATGCTTCTTGTTTTCTCTGAGCTCTATGTTATTGTTTACTTCTGTCTGCTGCTGGGTGTAACGTTGCCACAGAGCAGAGCAACCAATATCTTATGAATAGGTGTGTCTCCCCAGCCAATCACTAAGAGGTTCATGACCAGTGGTACATGCTGGGGGAGGACATAAATATTCAGGGCTGACCTTGTGAGTGTCTTTCCTTCCTGGGCCTCCTGCCTGGGGGAGGGTGTGTGATGTGATTTGCTGTCTGACCAGGCATGCAGGTAATCAGGTATGGAACACAGGCGGGGTCTGAATCTGTTCCTGGGATGGAGTACCAAGGAGGAACTTCATCTCAGTGGCGGACCTAAGGAACAAAGGGCCCTGGTGCAAGATTTTTTTTTTGCCCCCCCCCAAACCCACAAACACAGCGCTCTCCTTCCGCAGAGCTCGGCCTGCTGTCACTTTCTCTCCTCCCCGCTGGGACACAGAGCAGCGCCCAGCAGGGAGAAAAGAAAGCATGGATGCCCCGCTGTATCAGCAGAAAAATGGCACTTTCGGCATTTGCCAAAAGTGCCATTTTCGGCCAATATGTTTTGGCGGCCAATATATGGTGCAGCCCTAATATTTACAGCAATGCAGAATGGCACAGGCTATAGAGGACTACACATCCCAGCAATACTTTATATAACAATAGCATTTCTGTATAAAGTACTGCTGAGATTTGTAGTCCTCAGAAGGCGATTGCTTGTAAGTCATACAGCAATCGCCTGCTGTTAAAAGCGGTACCAAGAGCACGGCTGCCGAAGCAACCGTGTTCTTGTTTTAACCACTCCTGCGGGCCGCCGTCTATAGACATACTGTGGCCTGGAAGTGGTTAAAGTGACATTAAAGTAAAAAAAAAATTATCCCTCCACCCAATGTTAATGTCATCACTTACCTTAACTGGTGTCTCTTAATCCGATCTTCTTCTTTCCTGATGTTTTCATCTGTCCCTCCAGCGGTGCGGCGGCTCTCCGATCCAGCGCTGACTCCTGTGTCCTTGCTGGCACTTCCTGTCCCACGGTGTCTGCATGCAGGTGCATGCGTCCATAGACTTACCTTGTCTACCACCCGAAAATCCGAACTGCACACGCGCCCGCCCCAAGATGCTTTGTGGCCGCCCGAGCAGTTTCGGGATTTCAGACAGGAGCACGGCGAAGATGGGGTAAGCTTAAACCGCTGTGAAAGTTCCCGGAGGAGAGACCAGGGGCCCGCCGCGCGCTGGATAACGATCCGGCAACTTGCTGGCCCCCACAGAGCCTGAGGCCCCGGTGCGCCCACACCGGCGGAATTCCGCCACTGCTTCATCTGCTGGAGGTGCCAGAGAAGAATAGACCGTATGCTGTTCGGTCTATTCTTATAGATCCCGAACAGCAGTGAGTGAATAGCTGAAATCGCGGAGCGGCATTCGGCTCGGCTGTTCTGCTCGGTCCCTCTGTGGGACCGAGCAGAACAGAAAAATTGTTTAAAAAGTAGGGGAAAAAATAGAAAACGATTGTGCGGAGCTAGCAGTGACAGCTAGCTCCGCCCAACTGTTTTCTATTGGCCGGTAGTTCTGCTGCCGTCAAAAAAAAAAAAATGTTCACCATAGGAATGCATTGCTAGATTCCTATTGGCTATTTCAATTTGCAATAGCCAATAGCAAACTAGCTATTGCACCGCCCTCTGCTGCTGCTAGTGGGGACCGGATGGAGAACTGCAGGTCCCCTCTGCTGATTGACAGCAGCAGTAGGCGGGTGCAATAGCTAGTTTGCTATTGGCTATTGCAAATTGAAATAGCCAATAGGAAAACTAGCAATGCATTCCTATGGTGAATTTTTTTTTTTGCTGACAACAGCCAACGGCTCCATGTCAGAATAAAAAAAAAGCAGTGTTTCTCTCCTGGGTGGCTGGGAGCCGCTCGGCCGACTTCGGGAGCTGTACGGGCTATAGTGAATAGCCCGTACAGCAGCCTTTCGGTTCTACTGAACCGAAGGGGTCCTGGGGCCAAAGCTAGCCGAAGGATCAGCCGAAGCTATGGCTAAATCCTTCGGCTGCTTCATGAATAGACCCCTAAGTGTGTTATTTTGCACCTGCACACAGTCTCGGTATTAGAAGCATCAGAACGCTATTTCTAAATACATTGGTTTGATTTTGATATCTATTTTTCAGTGCAGGAGACTCTTGAATTCATTCATTCGTGTTGAAGCACTTATTTTGATGTACGTTGATTTATTTTGATTTCTTTTGTCACAGGCACTTTATGCATATACTGTATACAGTATATTATGTTTTCGTCTATGTATAACCAAATCTTATATATGAAATAGATGAAATAGATTTCAGTTCTGAGATAGGGTTTTAAGGGTAGCACCGGACTAAGTTTTGTTTTGGATGTTTACAGGTGAGCTACTTCTTATTTTAGTGCTGGCAGCTTTGGCTTAGGAACTGCAGTCAGAGTACAGGAAATCATTTCATGTATTATTTGCACAGTATTTGCCATTGATTTGATACAAATGTAGTATAACACACAGGGCTTGAAGGCAGCCTATTGCAGAATTTATAGTCTTAAGTAAACTGTTTATCTCTAGTTGGGGGGTCCTAGGTGACATTAGGGGTCTTGGAGACCCCTGATGTCTCCATAAAGAGGACCTGTCACATATTTTGCTATCACATAGGGGGGGTTTATTATGATAGCAATAAAGTTTAGTGAGGAAAAAAATTGTAAGTTCCCCCCCAAAAAAAATTTAAGTTACACATAAAAAAGAATAAAAAAACAAAAATGTTTTTTAAAAGTCCCCACCCATACATACACGCATGCAAACATGCGTCGGGGGCGCATACGTGCAAAAAAGACGATTGCGCCCATTACGCCGCACATGTTACCTATCGCCGCGAACGTCTGAGTGAGAGCAATAAGTCTAGGGCCATCAATCACTGATAACACTAAACTGATGAGTGGTAAAAGCTTTTAAAGTGTCGCCTAAGCTTTTAAAGTGTCGCCTATGGCCAATTTTGGGTATGGTAGTTTTCTGCGATGTCGCGGGTGCGCGCAATTTTAAAGCTTGACATGTTTGGTGTCTATTTACCTGTCGTGACCCTGACTTTTATATTTTACCAAAAAACTGGGTAATAATAAATGTTTCCTAACATAATGTTTTCAAAATTTTCAGTAATTATTCCTAATTAAAATAAAAAATAAAACCCCCAGTGGTGTTTAAATACCACCAAAATAAAGCTCTATGTGTCCCCAAAAAATGGTATAAAATTCATTTCAGTACAGCTTTGCATGACGGAATAAACGTCAGTCAAAGTACTGCAGCGCTGAACACTGAAAAATGGCCTGGCCAGGAAGAGGGTCTAAACACCTGGTCTTGAAGTGGTTAAAATACACATTTCATTTTCAGTGCTAAGCAGATGTTAATTCTTATTTTTCACCTAACATTTTTTTATGACTAACATCATATTCACGTTCTCAATTTAAGCTTGAAATGCTGCTAATCAAAAACAACTTTTGGCAAGTACTGAGTACAGACAGACCCACTAATGGACCCATGGAGGAATGGGACAAGAAGAACAGGCATATAAAAAAAAAGACACTGCGCTATCCTCAATCGATTCTATAAACCTCTATGTGCTAATAGTTTGTGACAATTAATATATACAAAATGTTCACTCCAACTTATGTATAGTATATATTACATCAGTGAGTGAAATAATTATTGCATATAAATCTCTCGTGACTTTTGTGCTTCAATTCACCACCAATTAATCACCAGTGATCCACCTCTAGGTGTGCAAAGACTAGGACACTCACCAGATAACTTCAAATACCCAGTGGTCTATAAGTGTTCTGCACTTATAGACCACTGGAGGGGGACTATGGGCGGTAGCTGCGCTCAGTCTAGGACGGCGATCTGAAGAGGGCAGATCTGTTAAGACTGCATGTAACAGAGCTGTGTGGTCACCTCTGACAGACAGGGATACCCAGGCTTTGTACAGGAGTGCTTGAGAGACTGATGTTCGTCTGCTGAGACAAAGAGACTGTGACTGAGCGCCTGAACTGAGGCCTAGTGACGTGGCAGCGGCGAGGATATCGCGGCTTGGTCGCACGGCCGATCCAGCCATAGGGGGATCCATCCAGCCCAGCTGAGTGAGTGGAGCCGAACAGAGCCGACAGAGATCATTGCCTGGTACCCTAGATGATCCTAGACGAGCGGAGATGTGCTGCAAGAGACCCTAGATGACTTCACCTTCCTCACAAGTGTTGGTCTGAATAAAGAGGGACGTTCATCTGTTGCTTACAGTCATCATCCTTTCCAAAATAACCCTGGGAGTGGTGAGAGGCCTTTGGCCATTGTGACAATGTATTTTTCTACATCTGCTACACAGTATGGGCCCCAATATTAGCTAGCTTAGGACATTACTACTGGCCAGTAGTTTATAGTGGGTGTGACAATTTTAAGGGGGAGATATTACTTTTGACTATACAGTATCTAACCTAATGTTAACCTCTGTGACAGTCTGACACTGCAGGCTTCTGTGCAGGCAATAGATAGCCACGTCTGCTGAGTGTCAGAGTGCCATAGCCTGCCTTTGATTGTATTTAATGTGATTGGTGAGCCACTAAGTGCCTTATTTTATACCTTTTACTCTGTTAGCCATTAAACCACTTATTAAACCCTTTAAAGGTGTGTTGGTGTGCTGTGGATCCACATTTGGGTGGTACATTGGTGCAGGGGGAAAGAAATCCCTGGTATACTCAGCGGCTCCTGCGGGGTTAGCGCTACAAATATATTGTGTGAGAAGTTTATATACCTTCTCCTTTATCTCTGCAGCTGTCAATAGGGTGTTATTGAGGAGTCTGGGCAGAGCATTATAGTGCAGATAACCATTTGTTTTAAGAAGAACAGGCAAGCAAAAGCAGCTATAAGTCCGCTAGTGGAAGATGACCAGTTCATCCACATAAGAAAAGAAAATACAGCTAAAAAGGTATGTGGACTGCATTACAAAAACTGCATGAGTGTTCAAACCTAAACAGTAAACTATATCTGCTATGTAAGCTATATAAGATGAGGCTAGAAAAAGGCCAGGAAATGTGAATGTGAATCTTGAAAATTGTAAAACAACTATGTGCAATTGGAGAGGAAATTAAAGATAACCACATGGTGATATTACTGCTATGCAGCCCTCCAGAATCATACAATGCTCTTATTAACATAATAGAAACCAGACCTGAGCAGGAACTAAGACTAGAATACGCTAAAGGAAAATTAATCAATGAATATGGCAGAAGAAAATATGCACAATGAAGGTGCATGAGGGCGCAAAGCAAAACAAAGAACGCAGAGCGTGTTTTTGCTGTAAAATTCTGGTGTGTGTATTTTGAATTACTGAGCCTCCAGTGCATTCCTGTGCCTTTAAGGAGCAGTGAGCTCCCTCCAGGTATACCGGCATTCAGTTTATCAACTGCTTAAATATTATGCTTCAATATGGAGAATCACAAAAATTGAAGGTGGGACCACACTGCACAGAGGGGCCTTGGTGAGGCAATGTGTATTCCACATATTCTTTGCAAAAAGTTGTGAAACTAAAACCTCTGATTTTTAACGCATACTGTTAGACAGGGCAATTTGTTTTGTTGCAGGCTAGCCGGTAAGTGTGCTGGGAAACCTCTGTGTTTGTGTTGGCGTATTGACTCAGGCGCAACAAGCCACATAATTAGTGATGAGACTTTTTTCACAGAAATTGATTTCAGTGCAAAGGACAAAGTCTTCCTAGCAAAGAGGAAAAGTATTACTGCAGAAGGTAATGGCCAAGGATTCTTGAACTGCATCACAGCATCAGGGGTCAAGCAGAGTATCCTTGTAAAAAATTTACTGTATGTTCCAGACCTAGAAGGAAGCCTTCTATCAGTGAAAACCCCAGCTAATAACGGTCTCACAGTTCAATTCTGAGGTGATGAATGTAACAAACAATAAGCAAATCCTCACAAAAGGAAAATTGGATGAACACCTGTACAGACTTATCACTGCAGACCAACAAGTCAAGACAGCCACTCACATTCCACACTACAAATATATCAATCTATGGCACAGACGACTAGGGCACCAAAGCATAAAAGATATTATAAAGAGAGGCTGCATCAGAAGATTTAACCATACTGCCCTGCCTAATGCTCATGACATGCAAATGCTGTATGAAAGCTAAGGCCACACATACCCAACTTTCACAGGCCATCCAAAGAAAGACCACCTATCTCATGGAGCTCATATACAGTGATGTGTGCAGACCAATAAAAACTCTCACATCAGGTGGGTACAGACAGTGGCGGAACTGCCTGGGCACCGGGGCCTGAGGCTTTGGGGGGGCCTTGTGGGGTCCGGTCCTGGGCACCCCCACAGCCTAGTGGGGTCCGGTCCTCAAATATGGGGCAGTGAACGGTCCCGATGTTCGAACACCGGGGCCCGCACTGCCGACGGGCTTCTCAGTGAGGGGGCGGGTCCTGTGACTCACCTCCCCTCCCGGCTGCGTCCATAGTAACAGGGACTCAGGGACTCAGAAGTGCTGTGCAAGGTCTACGGTGGGATGTGTGGGGTCTTTGGCAGTCTCTGCCTGAGACCCTGCAGAGCCAACCAGAGATCCTTTACAGCCCACCTCAGACCCTTGCTTCCCTGCAACGCTAAGGCCTCATTCACACAGCTAAGTGTCGGCCCATACAGATCCATGCAGCATGCACGGTCGTAACGGGCCGTTCCCGGGAAGGACAGGTGCTGCGTGTGATTGTACGCAGCAGCCTGTGATTGTACGGGGCGGCTCTAAGCTGTGTGAATGAGGCCTAATAGCGCAACCTGTCAGAAGCTGCATCCAGCAACTTGACAGGTTACGCAAAATGTCTTGAACAGGCAGGGGTTGGACGAATTTAGATGGGGGGGGTCGTCTTGCCTTGGGCAGAACAAAACCTAAATACACCACTGGATCTGCCCTGAAACAGCTTATCGGTCCTGAAATGTCACTTCTATCCGACTTTGTGAGCGCGGTGGAATGTGAGATCGCAGTCGGCGATTTGCGATGCCGATCTGCCCTGGAACAGCTGGGAAAGCGCTGGAATGCTTCACCATTTGGCAGTGACACATTCCACCGCCAAAAAACTGGATGGGATTAAATTAAAACGTGTGACCACATCACCGTTCACACATTCTAACGTAGTCACAACCTTTAATAGAATACCGCCATCAGGGGGGTATAGCCGGTACCCATGTGAGGGGTCTGGGGGGCCTCTTACATGGGTATCAACTGTACCGGGGCAGCATCCCGACGACCAGACCAGCCCACCTGGCACCCTGCAGAGCCCACCATAGAGAGTCTCAGGTGGGCTATGCAGGATCTATGGTGTGCTCTGCATGGTCTCAGATAAGTCCAGCACACTACTGCAACATTAGAGACCGCTGGGGGGGAGAGCGGGGTCAGTTTGATCCGCTCCCGCCCCCCCCCGACTTGGGAGGGGGGCCCAAGATAAAATCTTGCACCAGGGCCCTTTGGTTATTAGGTCCGCCACTGGGAACAGATCTCTACTGACTTTCATTGAATACTTCTTAAAACTCAATCTTTCAAAGTTCATGATATTTTCTCTCCTCATGCACCCTCCCCCAACTTTTCCATTGGGATTGATAACACAACTATCCATTCCTCCCCACATGCCAAGGTGCTACGTGTGATCCTTGACTCCAACCTCACCTTTCTGTCCCACATCCAATCACTATTCAAATCCTGACACTTTTACCTTCTTAACATCCCCAAAATACACCCATTCGTAACCAATGAAACTACAAAGCTACTCATCCACTCACTTGTTATCTCTCATCTCGACTATTGCAACTCCATTTTCATTGGCTTACCAATACACAGGCTATTCCCCCCTTCAGTCTATCTTGAATGCTGCTGCTAGACTCAACCAACTGCTCAATGTCTGTAACCTCCCTCTGTCAATCCCTCACCTGGCTTCCAATCGACCAAAGGATAAAATCCAAACTCTGCCCCGGCTATATCACCAACCTCATTTCAAAGTATAACCGTAACTGTCCCCTATGCTTTTCCCAAGACCTCCTGCTCTCTAGCTCCCTCGTCAACTCCTCCCATGCTTACCTCCAGGACTTCTCTGGAGTCTCTCCCATCCTTTGGAACTCCTTACCCCAGCTTGTCTGTCTATCTTCTACTCTGTCTGCCTTTATGCAATCCTTAAAGATTCATCTCTTCAGGGAAGCCTATCCCACCTCAAACTAACCACTGAACTATCACTTTCTCAAACAATTCATCTCCACACAGCTACCTCCTCATGTATAATTTGCCCCTCATGTTTTATATTGTAAGCTCTCATGGGCAGGGCCCTCCTTACCATTTTGTCTTGACTTGTATTGTAACTGTAATGTCCTCCTTATATTGTAAAGCGCTGCACAAACTGTTGGTGCTATATAAATCCTGTATAATTATTATTATTATTATATAAAAAACATAAAAATAGGGGGGTTAAACAGCCCAGCAAAAAGTAAGATAGCGTGAAAGAAAAAAACAAACCATTTAACTACTGGCATCTATAAATACGCACCTACATAAGAAAACCAAAGACTGCTATCTGTAGGGGTCCTGAGTGACACACAGCCAAAGGGCCGCGGGCTGGGCACCAGGGTGTGTAAAAAAATTGAACAAAGCAACAGCAATGCAGAATAACGCATTGGCCACATGCAGCATAGCATGCACATGACCATTATAAATGATGGGGTTCCCTACATCTAGATGTATAGGGCCCCTTTCTTTCTAAATGAATATGACATTACTATGGTAAATAAACACAACACTGTACAGCACTAATTTTTCTCATGTCAACTCACTGCCAGAGATATAAAAAACTTTCCCTGTATTAAATCTGCAGTAGTCTGATAGTGTATTTTTTTTCTGTCCTATGTAGATCTGTTTGAGTCATGCAGAGCTGCAGCCACCAATTCGCAGATGTTTGGCAGGCTGTGTGGACACAGAGTTAAAATGACACTAAACAAAGGAATTAAAGGAGAACTATGGGGTTAAGGCTTTTCCCCATACTTCTCCTTTGGGTAACGGGAGGACACAAACTAACGTCCTCCCGTCACCCTAAGCTCAGTATACCGCGAGCTGCAGCTCGCGGTATACTGAGACGCCACAGTATACCGCAAGCAAATGCTCGCGGTATACTGAGACACCGCAGCTGAAGCGGATCCCGACAATTATGTCTGGATCCGCCCAGCTGCGTGAGTGACAGATGGCTCTGCCTTTCTAGAGGCAGAGCCAGCTGTACCCGCCCCCTCCCCTGTCCGATCCGCCAGTCAGCGCTGGCGGATCGGAGCGGGGAGGGGGGGAATCCAGCACCTCCCCTGTCACGGCAAAGAGCTGTGACAGGATCGAGAGGTGAGCGAACGCCGCTATGTGTTCGCTCACCTCCCGATCTACTGAGCCGAACTGTGACAGTCTCATTGTCACAGGTCAGCTAGACCTATGAGGTGAGTGAAAAGCACTCACCTCATAGCTCTCCTTTAAATCTTAAAAATTTATTAGGTACCTCATAATCTTACTACAATCTTACATTTAGTTTACTAAATTGTATTGGGATTATAGTCCATCACAGGAGTGTGTTTGGAGCAGTGGCTACTTTATGACACACACAGGGACCATGGGGAAGAAAAGTAGCCACCCTCCAGAAGGAAAGACAGTGTCAGCATGAATTTAGAGATGATTTAAAGGATCTACATCTGAGTGATACTCAAATAAGCGTTTGTGTTAATAGTTCGGGTTCTTGAATGCATTTTTAAGATTTAACTCCTAAGTTTAGTGTCACTTTAGGTTGAGGAGAAACCTTTTGCACTTCTACCCAGTCGTGCTTTTGCTAATTGTACAATGTTTGCATCCCTGTGGGCCCTCATGTGATCTCATGCTGCTACAAAGCAATCGATGGAAATATTAGACACTCTGACTTAAAGTGAACCTGTGCTGACTTCTTCCTGTGATTTTAATTTTACTGTAGGAATTCAGAGGTTGTTGAACATACAATGAGATTTAGAATGCCCTTGAAGCCCAGAAACTCAAGTGTAAAGGAAAGGGAAGTATGCCTTCAAAGAAAGTATAAAATAGATAAAACATCCAGTGTGTTGAGCAAGACTGGTACTCTGAAGCTGTGTGTTAATTAATATGTGGCCAATCTGATATACAAGATCTCTAGTTTATTATACAGTATTGTATTACTATAACATTAAAAAAAGAGCTGATAGGAACTGAAAGATTGGTAGGTGGGAGCGTAATGAGTGTATTAAAGACAAAAAAAAAGAAACAGTGTTATTTCTAAACTATGTGTTCTTATAACTAGTACTTAACACTAAAACCTCTTTTAACTGTGCAAGGATCTGTACAAGTAAACAAAGTGATGGTATGCTGCAATACATAAAAGTGAAATCACTAAATCCAAATCCTAAATGTGTCCTGTACTGCGCTATACCAGTATTTACTCTAAAGTCAAATAAATATAAATATTCACAATACATCATACATTATCATTTTTCTAATGATTTATCTACATATCTGTAGTTATTATGTATCAATATTAGAACGATTAATAAGTGATATAAAGTCCCATGTGTCTGTGAAACACACATTTAATAAACAGTGATTCAATCTTCAAAACAATTGTGTGGTGAATGTTCCCAAAACCACTGTGCTCCTTATTTCTTCCAAACACACACACACACCAGATGCTTAGGGCGACCCTATTCAGGATAAGCCATATGCGCTTATGTTATAAGAATCGCAGCCTTTTTCCGTATTGCCTCTCTAAATGGATACCGATTTTCCAAATCACTAGGACAATTTCATCCTTCTCCTCCTTTAAATGACCAACTCATTTAATACAGATGGGAGTACACTCCAATCCACCAGTATCTTGAATGTATAATCCATCTCCTTCTCCACTCAGTAACAATTCTCAGTGAAAGGCTCAAGCAAAAAGATTAATATCTCCCATTGTGTAGCATTTTCATAATCTACTTTTATTGAAAAAACAAAGTGCACTTACAAACAATGAAGTAAAAACAGTCTCCTCACTCTCCTTGTAGTAATGTGTATCTGACAGGAAGCGATCACATGCCCCTCGCTGACGCGTTTCATCACTAGACTTCTCTGAGGGTTGGCATGCATCAGATAATGCACTGATAACAAATCTCTTTATTGAGTCAAAGGATGGCCCATCCCCACCTATACCTAGCTATTAATCACTAAATGTGATGGCCAATTTAAATAACCAATAACACGGGGGGTTGGAGGGAACGGATCGGCTCTTTGACTTTAGAAAGAACAGTGCACGCAGTGCCTCGCCTGTCAGAAGTGTAAGGTGAATCTTCTCTAAAGCTGGCCATAAACCTATAAATTTTCTAGAGATGTTCTATGGTCAGATGGAAAAAGTGCAACAGATTCTTCCATCTATGCTAAACTGTGTGGATGGCGGAATCTCCCAGTGGGCCAAGCTACAGTATCTGGCTCTCAAAATACCCGAACAATGTCTGCATCCAATCAGTTTGTTCAGGTATTTTGACAGCCAGCGGGGCCGACCAGCAAGATACTGAAGCTTGACCCAGCGGGAGATTCCTCCATCCACACAGTTTAGTGTAGATGGAAGAATCGGTTGCACTTTTTCCATCTGACCATAGAAAACCTGCAGATAATCTGTAGGTGTATGGCCAGCTTTAGACTGTTGTCACCACAACTAGTGGCCATATTGGAAGAATTATTTTCCTATACTGGTGACAACTCAAATTTTAGATTTTTTCTCACATTCAGTCCCTATAATAATAGTCACTAAGATAAATAGAGTGACTCTTTCCAGAGGGGGGTGCAAGCAACAATAAAAATGTGAGAGGTTTGCTATCCCTTCCCTACACTATCCAAACATGTTTTAAAAATGTTGGATTAAGGGACACGTTAGGGGAAATCCTCCAGGACATTTCTCTACTGCAGTATTTTAACCAGTGATTTTGATTGATCTTTCTCATTTCACTTCCTCCCCAGCTTGTGACAAGCTAAAAAATGCTTAATTCGGGTCCATTCACATGATATGGATTTTGGCTGTGCTGGCTGTTGTTTCCAGTGAACCCCCAAGACAAGACAAGGAAATTTGCCTCCTCACAGATGGGCACCATTCGCGCCACTGTGTTGCAGTGGGAATGCAGTGTTGGGTGCTTAAAAAGTATGACATGCCTTACTTTTTTCAGTACACCGGGATGCGACATGGAACAACCACCTCGCACTCAGCTGTGCCCATAGAACTGCATGAAATATCACTTGTGTGATGTGCTGGGATCAGCGCATCACCACTGTGTCCAGCATCGCACACAAGCTGATTTGAGTTTTGCACAGTGGCTGGTGTGAATGAACCCTTAAGGATGATAGCTGGCTAGGAAGCATCTTGCATCCTCCAGCAGCAGAAGCTATTCTTAAACATCAGGTAGGCATACTAGGCCAGGGTCACCCGGAATTTCCATCCTTTTAGTAGTGCTCTACTGTCTTGGAGCAGATGGGTATATGAAGTCATAAAAAACATGCTAATAATATTAATAATAAACATTGCTATTATTGTTTTGCCTGCTAAACGTTTGAAATTAGCTATGTACATTGTCTTTAAAATGCACACAAATGTGCTGTTTTGCTTTACTTCAAACATGTATAAATTTCTTTGAACTTTGCTGACACTACATTTTCCTCTTTCCATTGTATAGGTTTGATGTAATTCAGTGAAGCGTGAGCAAAGCAAAGATATTTCTCTAATTAGACAGGGTTCTCTTAAATTAACACTTTGTTCATTTGATTGTATTCTAGAACATGTTTAGGAATATACAGTAGTTGTGAGATTTGTTTTTTCCTATTCTTTTTTGGCTCTAGAGAATGTGCCTTAGAGAACAAGTAAACAAGCAGGTTGTTTGAAAACAAAATAAAGTGATGGATGAATGCTTCCATAAAAAGTTGTATCTGCTGAAATAATAATGTATTAATTAAAATGTTTATACCATAAAAAAAATAGAAGTTACTAAGCATGTGTTAAAGTTGTGATTAGTGAATGAGGTGTGGAAGTGCACCAAAGACGAGGTGATCTTGTACTTTTTTTTACCCTCTTTTCCCAGAGCTAAAGTTTTAATTTCATCCACCAACATGTTTTAAAGAGTCAGTATCATCAGTGTGATTTTTCTGTTCACTTAAGTCATGACTATATCTGTCTGTGGAGATATATTTAGGAAAAAAAATAATTATTTTCTCTTATTTATTATTCAAACCACCAGTATATATACTGTATGCTTACAATTTATGTGAAATCACTTACTAACAAACCAGCAAGTTCTTACAGGTTGGTCAGTTGGTCCTCCATCAGCTGGTTGGTAGTTTTGGCAACTTCAAGGTAGTTTGACTGCTTTCCCTCATCCTGATCGCTCCTACTGCGGTCCCCTTGTCTGCTCCTATGCTTGTTATCTCTGCTCTTGCTTCCATCCAGTACCAGTCCTCAGTGGCCTGCTACCCTTTTTGTGGCCTAGGGTGGTTGCACTATTTACAGTATGTCCCTAGGTGTGCCATCAGTATCGGCACATGCAGGCATGTGGATACTCTGGTGCTTTTTAGCATGCAAAGTGACTGGCTCGTATATATTTTTAAAAGGACACCAGGCTCTCGAGTCTGGTTACCTTTTGTCTAATAAAGATTGGCTCTTGATCGCAAATTAGTGACCTGCAAAGTCTATGTTCCAATGATGGGACTGTTATGCTGCCTTTGGTGCAGCTAAAGTTTACAACACTGATAATAGAGTATCTCTTAATTGCAACACATGTTATCAGATGTCCATGGTGAACTAGAGTATCTGGTAAATCAAATATAGTTCTATCAAAAATACAGTGCTTACCAGTAAAAGTTGGATAAATAATCAACAAGTGTTAACTGAATTTATATAGCAAAAGTGGAAATATAATATTATATGTAAAATGTGTAAAGAAATGTGTCTATCCATCCTATAAGTGTCCTCATACACTATTCACTTCATGCAGACAACACTTCAAACCCAGTAATAGTGTAGTAAAATTCAGCATCTGGTCACAGTGAGTAATGACACTCCCATCGGTAATACACTCACTGTGTGGTATACAACCTATTCTCTGATGCCTCTATGCAGCCAAAGCTCCAAACTACCCCATCATAGCGTAAAATATTCCCTTGATTAAAAAAAGTTTACTCAAAAGTTTAAACACAGGTTTACACTAAAAATATGCTTCACTGCACTAGGAATTGACAGCAAACTATTACACTAAGTACGGCACCTCAGTAGTTCCTCCTCCTTGTCATGTAGATGCTCATGCATGCATTCATGTCTAGTGATGTCATAGTGCTTTGCCTGCCCTGCACCTTCAGCAACATCAAAAGGTGTGGTCAGCATACGCTTGGATAAACGTTAAAAAGTGTGTTGCTTACAGCTGTTTTACACCAAGAACTTTAGTGAACTCTTTTCTGTACGCCCCCTTTTTTTTCAGTGGTGGCTATACTGTATGTTTTAAATAGTTTGTGTGGAATGGCTTAGACTCTACAGGCCTGGGGTCTTTGAATTTGAGCTAGGCCCACATTCCACTCTATTATCTTCATATTGTTGTATAATAGGAGATATTGGTAATTCTCAAAATATTGGTTGTACTTAGGGGTCTTGTTTTAAAGGTGAATACCATGGTATGTGCATCCTTTATTGAATACAATATTTGTGGGGGGTTATAGACTGTGTTTCTGTTTTTTGTTACTTTAGGATCTATATATTTTTTATATAGATCATCATGATTTATCCAGACCATTTTAGTCTATGATATACATATATATATATATATATCAGTGACGTGCGGTACCTCTTGATCCCAATGAGGTATTCCCCAGCACGTCCCGCCGCCGGTTACATGCCTTCCACAGCCCTTAAGAAATTTGGGGCAGCTTGTGAATTGCTTCACGGGGAGATACATATGACCGACCAGCCACTGGGCTGGTTTGTCACAGTATCACTCCTAGGCTAACAGCTTACTTCCTAAGGTAGTGTCTGCCTTAAATTAAGATATTATTTTTCCTTCATCACCTGACGCATCCACTACTGAACCTTTCATAAGACGGATTCTCTTTTGTGACTACTGATGACTTCAGGAAAGGAGAACTGGCTTCTATGGCTACCATTTCTCATTGGGTAAGACAAGTTATTGTCCAGGCTTATGCTCTTAAAGGTTAATCTCTTTTTCCGCATCCACATCATGGGCTTTTTGACACCAATCGTCTATTTCTCAAATGTGTAGGGTGGCTACCTGGTCTTCAGTACACACATTTACTTGTTTTTACAAAGTTGATTTTGTTATCTTTCCAGATGCTTCCTTAGGTTGCAAAGTTTTACAGGAGGATGTTTATTTTTGTGTGAACCTGAATTTTTTGTTACACTGTTTCTTTATTGTTCACACCCCTCAGTGGACACTGCTTAGAGGTGTCCCATTGTTGATGAGATGAGAGATTTCCACTCACCTCATAGTTCTAGTTGACCTGTGACAATGAGACTGTCACAGGTCGGCTCAGTAGATCGGGAGGGGAGCGAACAGATACCGGAGTTCGCTCACCTCTCGATCCTGTCACGGCTCTCTGCCGTGACAGGGGAGGGGCTGGATTCCCCCTCCCCACTCCGATCTGCCAGTGCTGACTGGCGGAACGGACGGGGGATGAGGCGGGTACAGCTGGCTCTGCCTCTAGATAGGCAGAGCCAGCTGTCACTCACGCAGCTGGGCGGATCTCGACATTGATGTCGGGATCCGCTCTGGCTGAGGCGTCTCAGTATACCATGAGCTGTAGCTCGCGGTATACTGAGCTTAGGGTAACGGGAGGACGCTAGTTTGTGTCCTCCCGTTACCCTAAGGAGAACTATGGGGAAAAGCCCTGACCCCATAGTTCTCCTTTAACCAGACCAGACCTTTGCATGTGTAACAGAAGGGAATAGTAATTTAGTTGCCGGCCTTTTGTTAGGACTTAGATTGTGCAACTGCTACGGAGTGTTTGTGAAATGGAGAGGGATGAGTTACTGCAAGCAGCAGTATAAGGGCTCTGGAACTGCCCTAACATACATTTAGCGGACTATGGCATAGCTGAAAAAAAGTAAAACGGGTTTGTTTGTTTAATCACCTAAAACATCTTATAATATTTGTTTTGTTGTCTTTTCTGCAACTGTATTTTCTTAATTTAAAGACTGGCACATGTCTTGTCTTATCAGATAAGAAATTTGTCACCGTTTCAGATAATTATGTTATAGCTAATTAGTAAAGTTGTGTAACCTAAGACAAATAAGATATTCACTAACATTTGATTTAATAGACTGCTCTGTGCCCTTATAAATATAAGTACGTCAGAATTTGTTGTATTGCCTGTATATTGTATTTTCAAAGAAAACAAAAGATTAAAGTGTATGTAAAGGCATGCATTATAGTTTGGTTTTGGATAGAGTAGGAAATGGTTAGACCCTTTGTCAAGTTTTCTATTGCCATCTGTGTCTCCACTGGTGAAATTCACCCCTCACTTAGTCCTGGTAATTATTGTCACCAAGACAATACCTGCTCCTTTAACAACTCTTTAAACTTTTTAAAGATTTACCATTGTAGCGTGTCCCCCTCTCTGCGAGGGTTAACTGCTCGGTTTGCCTACAGTATGAAAAATAAGGTTATATACTTCCCTTATCCCTCATCTTTTGGCAGCCAGCACTCTCCTCCACTGTCTGATGCTCCAGAATGTGGCAGGCCCTCAGCGTACTCTTGTACACGGCAGGAATTCTGGTTCTGCATAGTACTGGATTATGTCAGAGAGCTGCAAACAAGGGAACCCATTAAATGAGGAGGAGAGTTAATAAGGTAAGCATATCACTTTATTATGGTGATAAATCTTTTTTCTCACAGTTTAGCTTTAAGATAGGAATTCTATTTACTTTGGATATATATTTACTTTCCTTCCTGTTACCTCTCCAGAGCAGGAAATTAAGGGAAATCTTCCCAGAGTGACACAGTAACGTGAAACTTACTAGTGGTTTTAACACTTTCTTATTCTAAAACAAACAAAAAAAGTTTTGTCTCAGCAGATACTTAATTTTTTAAAGGGCCATATGAGAAAGACCATGTGAAACACCCAACCAATGTTTGCAATGTTGAGCTAATAATCTGCATGCATCTTTTTTCAGAAACTTGCCAGCATGATTCTCTGGCAGCATGTTGTTAGATCAAAAATGCCTTCAATTTCATGCAGTGGTTCTTTTTTTATCAAAATCTTTAAGGCAATACTTTCAAATATCCCTGATCTATTTAATAGCTTAAAGCAGACCTTTACACTCAAAAATCAAATTCTACCAATGCATCCCTCTATGTATGATGATTAAAATAATAACAGACATGTCAGGTGTTAAAATGCTGTGATTTTTAAATGCTTACACTTGTAGAGCATTCATTTCCTGCTTTGAAAGTGCAAATTACTTCAGTTTACCAACACAATGCACACTGGGATTGCCTTGTCATCAGCAGAGCATTGCTGGGAAATCTCATTGGTCATCTCAGGAGATCTCAGGGAAAGGCATTTTCTGCCCCTGAGATGATGTGCATGGTCACATGTCCTAGTCACATGTCAAGTCACATGTGCCAGAAATCCAGGAAGTAATAGGAGATCTAGTAACTTGCCCTTAGTAAACATGGACACTGTTAGAAGACTGGGAAGAAAAGAGAAATAAGGTATGCAAAGAATACAAAGCCAGCAATTATCTAGAAGTATGTGTTTGTAGATTGTCATTGCTAAACATTTCTAAAGGTGCGTTTGTTGTTTTTTTAAAGATATAGGTAAAGGTCCACTTTAATGAAATAAAAGTACACTCAAGATCTCTTTTATGAGTTGTGAGAGATGTAGGACCTCGTTCTGCAATGTATTTCTTGCTCTTGACCTAATGTTTGATTAAATTCCAATTTAAAAGTTTCAAATACAATTCAGTTTGTTTTTCCGTACATTAGCAAATTTGTAAAGAAATCACAATTTTTAATTGACAGATTTGGGAAAAAGTCAAGGTATGTTTCCATTGACTCATTTTCATTTTATTTCTGGAAATGACAGTTAACTTAAAAAAAATCCTTCACATAATGTGTAGGAGTAAAAAAATTTAACACCTGGTAAACATGCTGTGCTTCTGTAAATGAAAAGAACTTGAATAAACATAAGCATGATAAAAGGTAAAATATTAGAGGGAAAATGTCATGCTTTGAATAAATTTTATTTTCATTGTTTTTATTTAATTTACATGTTTATACATTTATGGCGTTTTAAAGTTTTTTTTAATTACTTTTGTACAATATTTGTATAAAAAAATCCAAACAGGAGAAAGATTATTTGAAGAGATAGCAAGCTTTACAACTTGCTTTGCAGCTCCATTTGTCTGATTGAAACCTGGCAAACCTTTTTTTTTAGATTTGCATAGAGTGGTAAGGGGTTAGAAACACTGTTAGGTTATTTTTGCTGTCTGTGTCTCCACTAGGGAGATCCACTCTCTCTAATTGCCCTAATCCCCAATTTCACCATGAATAAAAATAAGGGTAAGTACAAAATTATGAGTTGCCACAAGAACAGAAATGGAGGGGAAATCTTTCAATGGGGGCACTTGTTCCAGTGAAGCAGTGTTTTACAAGTTTCACAGAGATAGACCAGGCAGCTTTTAATAAGGAAATCACAATTACAGTGTGTTATTTCACAGAAATAATCAAGTAATTGATCAAAAAAACTAATTTGGAGAATTGCTTAAAATATCGTACAGACTCCATGCACAGTACGTAATCAATTTTACTAGGCTACAATCTGCCAATGTAGATGCCTGTTCACGTTATAGCTGTCTACGCTAGGACCTCCCCTCATTTTAGAGAGTGGTGCCTTCAATCCAGCAATTCTCCCCAAACACATAAATCAAAAAAATAAACCCTTCTCCATTATGAGCATATCAATGTTTACATTAATTTCCTTCAGTGGTCTCTAGATTTGTAACATTGAATCCCACTATTAATACATATTTCCTAGAATTATCTCCCATCTAGTGGCCACAATGCATTTTCTTAATTCACATGGTTCTTTCTGAATGAAACTATTAAAGAACATTTGACCAGGAAAAAAATACACTATGAAACATTCATTTTTGCCCCTTCACACAACAGCTGGATAACACGCACAAAACAAATGTACCTGCAGTTTCTCTGGACGAAAAAGCTATGCACATTTTTTTAAACATGGACCCCATAGCATTGTGTATTCTAAATTTTAGTTATAGGACACTGAGGATAGGGTAAGCCTTAAAGTAGTATTAAACTCTTAAACGTTTTTCAATAATGAATCCAGATCAAACAACTAAACATTGCCCAGGAAAATATTTCTTGAAATGTTTGCCCAGCACTGCACTTATAGTTATCATGTTTTTTAACAGCTGGCTCCAACTTTCTCAGCTTAGCTTCCCTGAACTTCATGTCCAGCACAGGATCACAAGTGACAGAGCAGTCTCCAGCAGCTATTCATCTGCTAGCTTGGAGAAGGGAGGAAGGAGGAGTATGAAGCAGGGGAGTGGCTTGACTTGCTGCATCTGAGTGTCTGTGGTGACATGCATCACTTACTAGCACACACAAGGGTGGCTCCATAAGGCCCTAAAACAGTATATCAGGGCCAGTGCTCAGAAGACCAGATGATTCTGCAGGAATCTAAAACTTTTAGATATCCAGGAGCAGCATCCATTTTAAGTAGTTTAATAAACATTTAAAATGGCTTACAGAAGAACTCCAGGAAATGTTTTTATTAGCCCTAGCAGTGCTTGTTTGTGTCTAGGTTCAAATATAACAAAGTTATACTCACCCAAAGCTCTTAGCCAGCTTCTTATTAGACAGGTCCTTCCAACATCTCTTCCCCTCCCCTGCAGTGAGGATGCTTAGGAATATTTCAGTGCTGCAGGGAGAAAGAGCACTGTGACAGCTGGCCGGCTCGGAGGAGCATCAGGTGAGTATATCTTTGTTATTTTAGCACTTAGACACAAATGAGCACCACTCCATGGGTTAATTAAAAAAAATCATATTCTTCTTAAAAAAAGCTTTTGACTTTAATATCACTTTAATTTCACAATTGCTCTAATTGAACAACAACCCTCCCACCTCATGTGTTATCTTGTTGACCAT
>NW_017306523.1:1392889-1420022 GCF_000935625.1 Nanorana parkeri | reverse complement strand
CCTTTGTTCAGTATTGCACTTTAGAATACTTTTTTAGAGTAAAAAGGTAGCCTTCAAACGCTACCTAGTAAAATGTATGTCTCGAATACAGTATATATTTTTGTCCGAGCTGTTGAATTTCATGACCTCTTTTCTAAAATAGGTAATTTTTATAAAGTGATGTACTGTATGTGATAAATAAGTGTGATAATGACTCAATTGTCAGACTAAACCACTTGAGCATAAGTGGAAGATCATTGATCCCTTTGAAGCAGAACTCATTTAAGCAGAAGCCTATGAGCAAGTATTGGGCCCTGTTCATTCTAATATTTCTAATGTCTTGGTAAAAACATCACATACCTCAAAGTATTTACTGTTGCATTATATACACATAGAAAAATAGAAAAATAGTTTTGTTAATAACATATGATATTTTTTGTCTTTTCAGTATTGCAGAATTGAGCACATTCATGTATGTTTTATACAGACTGTATAGTGGTTTGTACACATTCTTTTATTATTAATTTTTTATGATTAGGACTAAAAATTAAATCTAAATGTTTTTCAGTTAGATAAACATTGCATATTTTCACAGCCAGCCAGCCAGCAACTAGCTTGCTAGGCTCTTTTCATACATTTTTTTACCTTCTTTTGGTGGTTTACAGATTCAGTAGCTCAAGCTAAAAATTACGTACAAATTGGTCAGAGAAGTGACTCATCCCTTATCTGATGGGTCCATCCAATGTTTCCAGGAAATAAATTGTGCCTGAAAGGAGATTACTACTGTGAGTGTCTTTTTTGACAAAATGATTTTGCAAAATAGAAAATGGAGTATAACATATATTTTTCCACAATATTTTAATAAAGATATTCTCGCCAAAGGAATTCATCCAGAGGAAAAACAATATGTAAGTTTATTATCCTTGTAAATCCTTCCGAATCCTATTCAGAAGAGGGATATAATTGCAACAAAAAAATCCTGATACAAAGGATTTATTCCAAGATATTTCAGTTTAAGTTTCTGAACTTGCCAGCTTGCCACCAGGGAATCTGCTTCTCTAGCCGGCAAGTTAACGTTTCGGATCTCCAACTTGTCCAAATCAATTTTAAAGTTGGATATCTCACTATATTCCCGCAGAGCAGCCATCATATTTGAAATAGTAATACAAGGCTTTTGTATATCAAATAAAATGTCATCTGCAGATGCAGCATACCTATGTTACCTGTTTCCTATCACCACTCCATGTATGTCAATATTAGATCTAATACATGCAAAAAAAAGGTTCCAGTGAAATGGCAAATAGAAGGGGTGAAAGTGGACAACCCTGATGTGTACCGTTCCTTAGAGAATATTTCTCACTAAGCATACCATTACTTGCGCCCTTGGTTCCCTATACAGAGTCAAAATATAGGTCATCATCCCATCCATTTCAAAGTGAGCAGAAGATAATCCCAGGCCACCCTATAAAACGCTTTTTCCGCGTCTGTGGATAATAATAGGGTGGGCTGGGATCGCTACCGCACATATATCATTACTGCCAGAGTACGTAAAGAATTACCTCTGGCCTCCCTGCCTGGGATAAATCCAGTTTGTTCAGCAGAAATAAATAGTGGAATCAATGGTTGAAGTTGTCTAGCCAGGACCTTGGCAAATAGCTTAATATTTATATTTAATAATGATATTTGTCTTTAACTCCCACAGCACGTTGGATCTTTATGCGTTTTAGGTATCACTGAAGTATGAGCTAATGTTATTTCAAGTCTAAGAAACTCCACACTCATCAATTAATTTAAATGTTTAACAAAATATGGGAGGAGTTTATCTCCAAAGGTCCTGTAATCGGCTAATGTAAAGCCATCAGGGCCTGGTGCTTTCCCTGTGGCCATTTCAGAGAGAGCTTTCTCCACTTCCCAGACAGCTTATGCCTCAGAGACCTTGCCAAAGCTTTTCCCGGCTTGTTCCCCCACTCATATTGTGCACGTGCTATCCACTGGAATCTCTGGGCAGTTTAAGTGTTTATTATTTCCTCAACTCTTCCCTTTTTACTATTAATTGATGTAGATGATTAGGAAGAAAAGATCTTTTATGCACTTCCTCCAATTCTCTAATTTGAGATATCAGGTCCTCTAACCTCTTTTTCCTGACCCCCCAATTCTATTAATATCTCCCCCTCTCATTACTGCTTTGTGAGCTTCCCATAAGGTCACTGGCGAAATCTCTGGAGAATCGTTTAAATCAAAAAAAGTTTTAAGTTCCTCATTCAGCTGTGATACATCTCCTTGCTGTTGTAACAAGAACTTGTTTCATTTCCAAGCATAATCCCTAACTGGCAGAGAGGGAATATGTATTGAGGTAATGACGGGAGCATGCTCGGATAAAGTTATCTCTGCTATACAGGACGATCTCAGACCTTCTAAGTGGTGGTGGCTCATAAAAATATAATCCAGCCATGAATATGTATTATGCACCATAGAGTAATAGGAGTAATCCCTGTCCTGAGGGTGTAGGATTCTCCATGTATCTACTAATTGCATCTTGTTTATCTATTTTTTTTAGGACTGCCAATCTTTTATACGGAATATAAAAGGTATCCATCAGAGGTTTTAATGCCACATTCATATCTCCCAGAACTATCACTAGACCTGCCACAAAATCCGACAGACGTGAAAAACACTGCTTAAATAAAAGCAATCTGATCTTGGTTTGGGCAATATATGTTAACTAGCATACACATTACATTATTTATAGTTCCTTTAAAAATAAATATCTTCCCATTCACATCTGATATTATATATACTAGTTGAAATGGAATACTTTTATGAATGCCAATAGCTTTGGCTCTATTAGTATCAAATAAACGATAATACAATTTAGAAAAATATATTCTTACTTAATCTGGTAGAAGTGGAATGCGTCAAATAGGTCTCTTGCAAAAAAACGATGTGACCCACTCGTCAAGCCTTGGTGGCGCTTACCCTGACTGTTAAGTCGCCTCACATTATATGACATTACATTAACCGTTATCATTAGTCCCAAAAAACTCCTCCTCCTGCTTGAAGGGTTTAAGGTCACGATGCCAATTACAAACACACCCCATTACACAACATATAAACAACCCAACCACCTTAACCACAAGAAAGAGAACAATAAGCCTTGCATAACGCATGGTCAGAAACAATACACAACAGTGCAACACATAATCCAGATGCAATATACTGCATAAACAATTCTCGTTTTGGCAAAAACTGTAATCTAATGCAATGGGGGTATTTAGAATGCACAAGCACTCCTATGGGCCCAAGTTCTCAATTCTCCAAGCTGTTATTATAGTCGGACATCCTTTAAGTTACGTTATTTGTCACTAATGCCAATAAACTCATTTTACAGAGTTACATCTAAGACTACTCCCCCGTCTACACTCTGAATTTCCCTTTCCCCATGAACTCAGCAGCAAATAATTTAATATTTTTTCTGTTATAATAACCGCTGTAGAGTCTGAAAAAAGAACAAACAAAAACACAAAATTTAGGGGAGGGAGAAGTAGCAAAAAACTATTTTCCTATTTTACATTGATACTAGAGGGTAAGTATCATCCAGTATTTTACTCCAGAACTACAAAAATAGGAAGAAATGTTCCCCCTGCATCGCCTCCTAACAGGTGCTGACCATCTCCATTATGGTAACTGTGGGATTTCAAAAATTTAAATTTTTTCACCATGGAAGATCAGGTATAGTAATACCCTGCTGCAAGCAGAAGGATCCACCTCCTCTGGAAAATTGTAAAGATATAGAGCCTCCATTTTTTCTAGCAATAAGGCTAAACAGGTACCCCCATCTATAGGGGATAGCTGCAGCTTTAAGAATATCCAAAAGTGGTCTGAGCAGTCTCCGCCTTGCCAATGTTTCCACTGCCAAATCCGAAAAAATCCACAAATGAGTTCCATCAAAGTCCGTATATGAAACATTCCAAAGTTTACGCACTACTTCCTGTTTGTCTTCGTAGTAATAGAATCAGCATATATGGGAATATCAGCCATATTGCCCTTCAGGCGCCTTACTCTATGTGCGCAATCAAGGGTGTAGTGTCCAGCCACCCCATGATATGACTAAATATGCCTTGCAATGTAACCTCCAAATCTGTATTAGTTGTCGCTTCAGGTAACCTTTGTACTCTTAAATTTTTTCTCCTATTTCTCCATTTTATACAGGGCAGATCGATATAGCTTAGCTAACTTCCCAGATGCTACCTGGAGGTCAAAGATTGCTTTTCAGTAAATGGGAGAAATCCACGCGCATATTAACCAATTCATGCTTAATAGAGTTCTATTTTTGGTGGCTCCTGCATATGACTCTGCTTCTCTCTAGTTTCTCCCCGTCCAGCTTGCAGTTGGGGAGCTAGATCTGTTGCTGCTAGGATTCTCCTCAGGGCTCCAGGAGTTGAGGCTCCAGTGCCTCCAGACTGCCACCTTCTCCTGCCCATCCTGCTCCGTGGGTGTCTTGTCAGCGCATATCGGCCACTAGCTCCCCGCTCGGAGAAGGTTCTTTTAATGTAACTTTGAAGGTGACTACATGATTGGGAGATGCCCTTGAGCTGTGTGTGGTATTATTGAACAGTATACTTTTCATGGACAGTGACACCATATTCTGGCATCACACATTTTAGATGTGTAATTGATTTTTTTACTTTTACATTTATCTTGGCTTCAATACAGCCCCAGTCTGATTTATCTCAACTTGAAAAAAAAGGTTTCATTTGATCGTCTTGGCTTTCTAAACACACTCCATCACAATATTTATATTGTAAACGGTTTTCTAATTTGATCGTCTTGGCTGTGGCACTTGTTTTTTTTTATTCAGCTGCAATATGCCTGAACTTACCAGTGAAAGTAGCAACCAAAACGGATCTAAGAGCTGTTTAATAGTAACGTTTCTACACTTTTTTCACAATACCACACTGCATGGTCTTAAATGTTTAATAAAATGTAACAGCATGCACAAACCTACTGTCGTGCCCTTGCCGGGAATCAATCCTGTGAGCCTCTGGGTTGTTTCCTTGCTTGTGGAGCCACTGGAGGGTTCTGATTTTGTGCTGACCTTTGTTCTATCCACCTACAATGTATGGGGATCTGACCCCACCTACTGGTCAGCTGCAGGTAATTACCTAATCTGCCACCTATAAATACTGTCATCCCCTTCCTGTCTTTGCCCAAGTATAAAGATTTCCTTTGTGCAGCCTGGGTTGATTGTCTTTGATATATTGGATTCTTTTGGTGGTAGATATATATTGGATACATTTGGTGGTAAATTCATTTAAATCCCCCTTGGCCTTTACCTGTGAGCCTTTCTCCAGAGATAACAGGGGCAACAGTATGCAGCAGCAAAACTTAGGCATACAATTATGCAATAGGCTGCCTGCCCTTGAAACTAAAAAGCACTCATCAACACCCACCCCACCACCTTCTGTAACAACCTTCCACTGCCATGTTTTTGCTGGAGTGGAAGAAAAAAATACCCCCAAACTCCCAAATGACCAGAGTCTGCATGCCAGTTTGGCACTTCAACTGCTTTCATACCAGCTGGTGAAAACAGCCCCACCCTCTATTTCATGGCCCTGGCATGTTGCACAATAGTATTTTCCCACCCATCATCACCTTTTGGTTATGGTTTTTTTTGTCAAACATTATTTACAGGTTTATACATTTTTTTTTTCATAATACCGTCTCTGCTGTGGTCAAGCAAACAAGGGAAGGGATCGTAAGGTTGTAATTAAAATGCTTACAAGCACTAATTTCAATGGATTACTGCATGTCAAGGTTTTACTACTGGCTGAAGGGGGCCTGAGGTACTATCATACCCTGTTGCATGTATCTTATCAGCAAGGGCCTTCAACGCGGGGGTAATTTGTGCCTGAGAAGCTGCCTTTTAATCAAAACAAATCAGCCCTGGTTTACAGGACTACCAAACACCCACTGCAAATGTTACTGATAAAATTCCTGTGAGCTAAAAAGAAAGCACACAAATGCTTATTTTTCTTACATGGATGAAGATGAACAGAGGCAGACATGCTAGGAGTCCGTATATTTCCTGGGATTTTATGTCCTAACACGCTTTTTATCTACTTCCTTTGTGAGTATTATATTTCTCTTTTAATTTTTGCGAAACAAATAAAAGGATTATTTGCACCAGGAAAGGCGCCCGGTGTTTTTTGTTTTTTTATGTTTCACATAGTGATATCCCTCATCTGTAATGGGACGACCTGCCTGGATCACAAGATTTATTCTGTGGCTGTAGGAGGTTTCTATCTGGCGCTGTTTTGGCTTCTTGTGACATTATGTTTGGAGCCCAGCCTGGGTGACAACCATGGTCCCCTTTATAGATGCAGTGGAAGAATGAGCGTAGCCAGAAAGGGACAGGAAGTGTGTTATTTGTAGGGTTGCCAGGTAAAAATAAAAGGGAAAAAACCCTGAAAAAGAAAACTAAAGCAGCCACTTTACCTAAGGACTAGCAGGCTGCAATATATTGCATTTTGTTTGTGCGTTTAGATCCACTTTAAAAAGGTATGTATTGTCATGGAACTAGTTTGTGGTTCCAATGAAGGCAGCTGTCAGGGGAGGTTATTAAACTACTTCAGCTCATGAAAGAAAAAAAATTGTGTCTTTTTTACTATTAAGTGAAATTAATCCTAACCATAAAGAGATATATTTCAGACTTTACATAACAAAGTTTGAAAAGTGGAACTTCTTTAACGATAGACATAAATATAACCGTGTGAGTTAATAAGAGAAACAGCTGCTCTTTCACATATATTTTTTTATGCAATATTAAATAATTGGAAATATTTTGACTGACATTTATTCTGTCATGCAACGCTGTACTAAAATGAATTTTATATATTTTTTTGGGGACAGATAGAGCTTTCTTTTGGTGGTATTTATTCACCATTGAGGTTTTATTTTTTACTATATAATTAAAAAAGAACCGAAATGTTAAAAACATTTATTTTTACCCATATTTTGGTAAAATATAAAAGACGGGCTCATGTTGGGTAAATAGACACCAAACATGCCAAGCTTTAAAATTGCGTGCGCCTGCAAAATCCCAATAGAATACTATACCCAAAAATGGCCATAGGCGACGCTTTAAAAGCTTTTACCACTCATCAATTTAGGTGATCAGTGAATAATAGCCATAAAATTATTGCCCTCACTCTGACGTTCGCAGTAAAATGCAACATGTGCGGCGTAATGGGCGCAATCGTTGTTTTCGCATATATGCTTACCCGACGCATGTTTGCACGCATGTGTGTTGGGGCTGGGACTTTTTTTTAAAAATTGTGTTTTTTTTATTTTTTTTATGTGTGACATTCATTTTTGGGGGGAACTTTAATTTGTTTTAGTTTTTTTTCTCACTTAACTTTATTATTATCACATACGGGGCTAAGAATCCCACTATGTGATAGCAAGGAGGATGTGACAGGTCCTCTTTATGGAGATATCAGGGGTCTCTAAGACTCCTAATGTCACCTAGGGACCCCCAAAGAAGCTGATGAAGCAGAGATCTGCTTCACCAGCTTCTCTGGAGGTTCTATAGCCAGGGAGTGAAAGCAGAATGGGGAAGTGATGTAATATACATCACTTCCGCATTCAGACACGGAGAGGAGCTCGGAGGGAGATGGAGTAATGTTCTCCTTCTGATCTCCTGTCACAAAGCTGCAGTGCTGGTCCCGGTCCGCCCCGTGCACAGCGGATCTCGGGACCAGCGCTGCAGAGGGGGAGGCGGCAGGCGGGCGCACGATCAGCACCTCATATAAGCGATCCATCGGCTCTATAGCGAGTGGATCGCTTGTATATAAACAGGCACCGCTGCCTGGTTTTAAATTATGACAGTTTCCCCGCACGTGGCATGTGCGAGTGGGCGGGGCTAACAGGCTATCTTTAGACGGCCGCTTACATCCAGGAAGCTCCCGGCTGGCCGTTAAATTACAACGGCCGGCCAGAAAGCGGTTAATAAACCTGAAGTTTTAATCTGCTTATATTTTGCATTCCCTGGTTCCTTCCTGCCCCTGTCATTACCATGCTAATAAAATGTTTAAACAAAACCTTTCTGTTTTTATTGCATACCTTATTTTAGACACATTGACGTCATCACGGAGTCTTTGTGCTTTTCTATGCAATCCAGGAAGGTCATGGCTAATGGGAGGAGATGGCAGGGTGCTTTACATATCTTCCAGGAAAACATCATTGCACATACTTCTCTAAAGAACCCTCAGCTCAAATGCAAGTAGTGGGATGGCTCTAGGGAGTAGTTACAAAAATAGCAAAATACATTTATGGGTGGATTTCAGCCAGGAGGAGTGGGCATTTCTAGGCAGGCTACATCTGCATGCAGACTGTGTTATGCAACACCACATATGATGCTGAGCCTTCCTGATTTAAAGAACTGAAATCTAATACATGAAAGGGTCAGGCCAGGAGCAGTCAAGTTGGGCACTAGAGCAGTGGTTAGCAAACTCTGGTTCTCCAGCTGTGGTAAAACTACAAATCCCATAATGCATCTGCCTCTGAAAGTCTGCCTGTGTTCTTGCAATGCCTAATGGATTTTGTAGTTGCACCACAGCTGGAGTTTGCCTACACTTGGGCTAGATGATGGTGGTCATCCTCCAGATAGAGACGGGCTCTATATGAATTGCTGCCAGATTCTAATGCACACTGGGAGATGTTAAATCAGAGTAAGCATTTTCAATACAGGAGAGGAGCCAGTACAACTTTGCAGGACTAAATGTAAGGCTCTAGTTCGGTTTTAGAGACTATGGGGTCTATTCACGAAGCTGCCGAAGGATCTAGCCGTAGCTTCGGCCGATCCTTCGGCTAGTTTTGGCCCCAGGACCCCTTCGGTTCAGTAGAACCGAAGGGGTGCTGTACGGGCTATTGACTACAGCCCGTATAGCTCCCGAACGTGGCAGAGCGGCTCAGTCTCCCGCTCCCAGCCGCCAAGGAGAGAAACACTGCTGTTTCTTTTTTTTTATTCTGATACGGAGCCGTGTCAGAATAGAAAAAAAAAAGGTTTTGACCATTGGAATGCATTGCCAGATTCCTATTGGCTATTTCAATTTGCAATAGCCAATAGTAAACTAGCATTGTACCCGCCCTCTGCTGCAGTTCTCTATCAGGTCCATCAGCAGAGGGTGGGTACAATGCTAGTTTACAATTGGCTACAATTGGCCTACGGCAGCTGAGTAAATAGACCCGTGTGATTGCATGGCAAGGATAAATGTAGTTTTTTTAGCTAGAGGCTTTGTGGCTCCAGGGAGGCTGCACCATGAAAATATCTGGACAGATATAACCTAAATCAAAAATACTGAAAGATTTTGACTCTTTTATATTCTAACCACGGTAAATGTTTTTGCATGCATTTAAATCCCTGGTTCCAAGTATACAAATTAACTGTTTAACCCAATGAACACAGTGGCCAGCAATTTTGAAAAAAATTACTATACTCTGGTTGCCACAGTGATTTAACTAACAGGGCAGTCAGCTTTCTGAGATAACAGTTAGAACCACTCACTACACAGGACATGCACCGTGAGGCAAGCATGTACTATTTATTGGACTCCATGGTATTGGTTTAAGGTTTTATGATGCAGACTCAGAAACAGATATACTGTATAAGAAGGAACACCTCTTCTACAACTTAGTAAGATGAATAGATAACAGATAATTGCGTCACAAACATTTAAACACAAAAGAAAAAGAGAGTAAAACTTTAAAATAAAACAAATTGATTGACAAAAGCTGTAAATTGCTTTATCTAAAGCAGTAGCCGGTACAGACAAACCAAAATGTTTGCATCAGCAAGTCTAGAGAATATGATAAAACTAAAGATCTGACCTCTGAGCCCACAGACAATGGGTCGATAGAGCAGGATTGATTAAGAAAGAATGTTTTCAAGCAGGTTTAAAAAAATAGTATTCTGTTTAGAAAAAGGAAAAACTGTAATTGTAACATTTTGAAAAGTGCTCCTAAAGCGGACCTTTTACAAGCGGGTGGCCATTTTTTAAGAGGACAAATGCTCCTCTTTCCTGGATTTCGTCTGCCATCATCGAGAGTAGCGGGCAAAGAATTACTCTCGATGACGGCAGACGAAATCCAGAAAATCTCGCGCAGTGACGCCAGGGGGTGTTCTGGTGGGTGGTTTTACTATCTGTGTGTCTATATAATGTTGGTTTGGATATGTACACATTGTCCTTTCTGAGCCTGATGAAGAGGACCCTGCATGGCTCCGAAAGTGCTTGTCTGATTGACATGTTCCCTCAAGAAATGGACACTTGGCTATTCTAAAACATTGCTCAGTGTGCTGGTGACTTCCACTACCAATTATTGCCACTCTCCCACATGCGCATCTCATATAGCATGACAAGGGAAAAAAAAGAACATGACTGTGAGATCTCATGGCCATTTTCTTTTTTTTTTTATGAACAAGATCTCAATTCAGTGACAAGACAATCCCAGTGTGCATCGCTTTGGCAAACTGACATTATTTTTGCTCTTTCAAAGCAGGAAGTGAATGTTCTGCTCATGTAAGTACATCGAAATGACAGCATTTTGCCCCAGACATGATTATGTTATAATTAATCATTATAAATAGAGTGATACATTGTTAGATTTTGATTTTTGAGTATAAAGGTCCGCTTTGATGAATTCAGAGTAGTGACGCTTCATTGGAAAAGCCACCCAAGGCTAGGTAATAGGTACAGTTTTATTGCCTAGTTTTTGAACATGATGTAACAATTTATGTTGATCGGCTTTCAAGCTGTATAATTTGTGATACATTAGGCCTTATTATCAAAATTTCTGTAACTAATAAGAATTCAGCTGCCACTTTTAAGTGCAGATTAGAAGATGAAAGGAAGCATTTACGTGATTGCTAAAGCTATCACTGATACTTTTACACACCTATAAATGTATTATTAGATCATTGGCCAGCTCTAATATACTAGAACTAAATACCTCTGATGGGCTGTTATCTGCATCTGAAAAGAAAAATTGGGGTTCTTCCTTATGTTTTTTGTATTGTATGATAAAGGTAGGCCCTCTAAAGAGCTAGATTTAGTGAGATTACCTTAGATGGTGCGACCAAGAGTTTATTTAAAGCTAATATATTGGTAATTATACTTTATCTATTTTCTTCATGTATTCATTGTGGTAAGGACTTTAACCCCTTCATGACTGAGGCCTTTTTTTCATTTTTTGCACCCATGTCATATTCCACATTTTAGGCCTGAAAATGACTCAAAACCCCCAAACATTATATATTTTCTGAATGCCAAGACCAATTGCCAATTGCGTGCATACGGCGAAAAACTGCAGTACCCCAAAAAGTCCATAGAAGACGCTTTAAAAGCCCCCACAAGCCATAAATTTAGAGATACCCCAAAATACTGGCCCTAGAATTATTGCTCTCAGTCCGGCGTGCGCGGCGATGCCCAACATGTGTAGCGCGTTCGTCGTTTTCATTCGTAGGAGCACCCGACGCGTGTTTACGTGGCGACACACGTGCTCACGGGGGCAGGGGACTTTGATTTTTTTTTTATTATTATTAGATTTATTTTATTTTAATTTTAAAAACTTTTTTTTTTACTTTACTTTGACTGCTATCACACAGGGGTGCTTAAAAGCCCACCCATGTGATATCAGATGGTGGTGACAGGTACTCTTTAAGGTGATGCTGGGGGTCCAAAAGACCCCTAGTGTCACCTTTACACTGGAATTAAGCTATTGAAGTGCAGATCGCACTTCAATAGCTTATAGCTGGGCTGCAGGAGCCCAGAACTGACAGCCCAGGGACCGGAAGTGATGCAATCTGCATCGCTCCCGGTCCCATAGAATGGGGAGGGGATCGATGAACGGAAGTTCGTCGACCTCCTCCCCAGCTCCCCGCCGACGCGAAGGAAGCCGGTCCCAAGCCCGTAGGAGGGGCAACGGAGCCCGGAAAGCACGGCGGCGGTGTCCGGCGGGGTGCAGCCCCTTCTTTGGGACACAGAAGCGATCTGGTGACAGGTAAGTCACCAGAATCGCTTCTGTTGTAAATGTCGGCTTTACAAGTTTAAACAGAGTCGGAGTCTGTACGTCGTCAGTCACAAAGGGGCTAAAAAATCAGATCTTTACAAATACTTTTTAGTCAGGTAAATAGTAAACATTGCATATGAATACAACTAGCTCCTTTTTGCATGTTTTTATGCTTTCCCTAGTTGCTCTGTTGTTTACAGAGCTCAGTAAATCAAGCTCAAAGTTACAAGGACAATTGGATGACTCAGAGCAGTGACTTGCTCACAAGACAAGCCTTTACACAGACTGACTGCTAACACAATTCATCCATTGCTATATATCAGGTCTCAAACTCAATTTATTCGGGGGCCATTGGACACCTTTTTTAGTCCCGTGGAGGCCACTTGCCAAATTTCATGCTTCAAAATAAAATGTAACTATATACAGTACCAGTGTTAATGACTGCACATGTTACAAGTGCTTACAAGCGGCAACAATCACCCATTCAACTTAATGATCAGATGACAGCAGCTGCATGTAAACGTCTGCACACCACATGTAATGGTATGTGATATGATCATGTGCCATGGGTGGCATGTGCCGCTTGTAAACGGCAGATTAGGGATTCCTGCTATAGGAAAATGCAAATTCCTGACATAGGATTCCTTAATCACACCTGAAATGTAGGTGTGAATGGGGCCTAATATACACACACACAGAAAAATACAACCCCCCCTTACACACACACTAATACACTTCCTAACATTACCCATACCCCCGCACAAATAAAATAATACACTCTCCGCCCCCACACACATAAAATAATAAACTCCCCCCCCTTCCAAGCCCCCTGCACACATAACATTATACACTCACCTGTTCCAAGCCCCCCCACACACACCATCAAGATAGAGGCTCGCATAAATTAGAGTTAGCGCCACGCTACACAGAAGGGCCTTGACAAGGCATTGTGGCTTCCACATAACTAAAACACATGTTTTAACCCCAATAGTTAGACAGTGTCATTTGTTTTTACAGACTGATGGATTACACAGGGAATAGTGCTGTCAAACTGCAGTGTACTGGATCCACATAAGAGCAAAGGATCTGATAGTACAAGTATCGTATGTACCATGTTAGACAGATGAGTGGGTAGCAGTAATTCCTCACTAGACATGTGCGATTCGTTTTGTTCCAAATTGAAATGCGGATGAATATCGGCATATTCAGACATTCGGATACATCCGAATTTTCAAATGAAAGAAATAATGAATCCGAATGTATCCACATTTATGATAACCAAAAAAACAGTGTGGGGTCCCCTCCCCAATTCATACCAGACCTTTTAGGTCTGGTAGAAATTTTAGGGTGGGGCCCCAATGCCAAACAAAAAAAAATCCGGGATCCTCCTAAAATCCCTTACCCGACCCTTGATCCGAGCAGCAGCTTGGAAGAGCAGGAAAGGGGGGGGGAGGAGCATGTGGGATCCCCCTGCCAAAGCACCTTGTCCCAATGTCGATGAGGACAAGGGCCTCTTCCCCACAACCCTGACCCCACAACCCTCGCAGTTGCAGATTAAACTTGTGACATTATGTTAAAATTCACTTCTACATATCGCTCTCAGCCAGCAGTTCATAGCCATAGTGCAGAATGCTTAGTGATTGTCTCTGGCAAGCTCGTCATTGGCATGCTACACACACACAATTGCTAAGTGACTGAGCAACAAATCACTATACAATTAGAGAATTAGCAATTCCATAGAAAATTAATATAGTTTTCTTAGTGTAACATACACAGCCACCAAATATTTGAAACCCCACCTGTGAGTTGTTTCTGGAGTCAGATGTCTGGGGGTGATAATTACAGTAAAGTTTGGTACTTGCTCTGTGTGATTCCTGTAAAGGGATACATTGATGGCATCAGTGAACTAGAACTGCATCCATGAATATGTGTTTCTCTCACTTTTTATTCTCTGTAGCATCTGGAGCGTCTTTGACTTGTGTCCGTGATGTCATCTTTGTCTGGCTTAAATCCCCTCTCAATACATTGATTCAGAATCTGAACAGAAATGTCTTGTCAAGAACATTGGCATTCTGTTTCAAATGGTTTCTGCATCCCTGGTGGATTTCCCAGATCACTGACTCTGAGCTTATTACATGAATTCTGATACAGCTGTCTGACTTAACATCTGCTTTGTGATTACTCTTCTGACCTCAGGAGTGTAACTCATGTCTCAGGTTATACTTTCTCCTCCACCAGTGAGCTTGTTTGATGCCTATTAAATATCTTGACAGCTATTACCTTGTCTGTGGAAATTTTACAAACCTACATGGGCTGGACATTTTTTTAATGTATATATTTGTTGAGAAGAGTGTGCCTATTTGCTGAGTGACAAAGAGAAAAAATGTGCTTGTGTATAAAGAAAAAAAAGGGCTTTATACACTGGGGGTCCCTGGTTCAAATCCCGGCCAGGTCAAATCTGCAAGAAGTTTGCATGTTCTCCCTGTGTTTGCGTGGGTTTCCTCCATGTACTCCGGTTTCCTCCCACACTCCAAAGACATGTATACTAGACTAGACTGCTGATCCTGGACAACACAGACGATGGGATTTTCTGCAATAGTCCTGTTTATCCCCGGTTACCTCCCACCTGTTCACCTGTTTGGTGATTGCGAGACAGCAAGACTAGACTGCTGATCCTGGACAACACAGACGATGGGATTTTCTGCAATAGTCCTGTTTATCCCCGATAACCTCCCACCTGTTCACCTGTTTGGTGATTGCGAGACAGCATGTGGGGCCAAAGATCCAGCCATCTTTGTGAACATGAAAATACCTCCAACCTCCCTGAGGAAGCACATACAGCTGCGAAACGCGTCGGAGATGGGGCCCACAGTGGATCATACAACTATTACAGAAATCAGGACTCAAGGAGTCCATGTTATACTAATGAATTATATATATATATGTACACATGTATGGGCACCAAAAGGAGGTAGTTTGATTTCAATGTAACATTGTATCATGTCAATGACATTTTAATTGTAACCAAGTCTTTATGTATGTATTAAATATACGTTTATACAAAACCATGTATGTTTGATGGACGTCTTGTATGGTTTGGACACTTTTAAAGCCCCGCTTTTCTTTTCTTGTATACAATTCTAATTGGGGGTGTGGTGCCCATCCCTAATGGTTCAATTTAATTCCTATGCTTTAAACACTCCAAAGACATGCTGGTAGGTTAATTGGCTCCTCTCTAAGTTGGCCTTCTATGTATGCATGTGAGATAGGGGCCTTAGATTGTAATCTCCTTGAGGGTAGGGACTGATGTGAATGTGCAACTATGTAAAGTGCTGCGTAAATTGTCAGCGCTATATAAATAACTGTAATAAATAAATAAATGTGCTAAAAATAGTCACTGGTCTGCAGAGTAACAGTAGCAGCCAATAGTTTCTATTTCACAGTGTTATCCATTTTTTTCCAATCTCTCACTCATTTTCCCCAAAAAAATTGCCAATACGATTCAGGATGCATTGTGGCTGTATTAAAGAGTACATGGGAGCCATAGTGAACACCTACCTCTGATCTCCAGTAACTATCTAAAGGGAGAACTGGTAGCCTCTAGACATGTCCCTGTTAATAATGGTAAAATCTGTTGTATTTCATTTTAATTATTTACCCAATGAGGGTTTCTTTAAGGTAATTGAAACCTATTTTTTCCCAGCAAAAAAAAAATCATTTTTGAGACATACTGTAGTTAATATTATGTTCTTTGGTCATGTGAGACAATATTTAATGTTAGGTTCACCTGCTCCAGGCAGTGCTAAAAAAAATCAACTATTAAAACCAGCCAAGAAATAGTATAACTGTAGAACAGGGAACAAATGTAGTGACTCAAGGAATTAATTTTATTTTTAATAGGACACATACAGGAGTTTGACGCCTGGAACATTGTACATTTTTAAAGCACAAATCTTTATACATGTGTGCTTTATAACTGGAGCCCACAGAATCATTAAGAGTATAATGATGATGTTGATGTGAATGTTAATTAATCTCAAAAGAGACTTTTAATGTCTAATGGACTTTAATCCTTCAACAACAGTACCCTGTGATGTTAGACTACTATATATTGGCTGTTAAAATGATGAGGGCAGGTAGTACCTGAATACACTGCAGCCTTGCAAGACTGACTCTATTATCTTTAAACAATATGTTTCTGAATACATCAAAATCTCATCTGTAATTTACACACCATTATTTTCACATGTTGTTAGCTCTTTTTATCTAGAACAGGTTCAATAATTAATACATTTCTAAAGCTGTTCTTCTGCATGACTGGAACTGGGAGATTTGACACTATATTCTTTTCTATTGACCCGCTGTATTTAACTAAAAAATTGCCACAGCTTGAAAGGCACATAATAAGCACCTCTTCAGACAGACCCTCTACAAAAGCCATGGCTTGATTTTTATCTTGCCTATTAAAAGAAGCTTCATGCCCTATTGGTATTATACATATAATTCTATTAAATCAGTTTTTTTAATGAACATGTAAAGCCTAACATGGTACCCATAAAACAAATGTAATATTAATATGGAGAGTTTTATTGAATAAGATGATTTTGCTGCCAACATCTTGGCACTGTTGAACTTTGGATGTCAATCCCGGAACTAGGTTACCTTTTAACTTTAGCAGTGACAATTCAATGTATAGATTTGAAGGGTTTAACTTAGTGTCAGGGGTTAAGCTTAATGGTTAGGATAAGAGCAGTATCAGTAGCAGTATCAGGGGTTAACATTAGGGCATACGGGTAAAGTTAGTGTAAAGTTTTATGGAGGTAAGATGTTAGGTTAAGGTTTAGGATTAAGCTTCAGTGTTCATTTTAACCTCCCTGGCGGTATGATTTTTAATGTCATTTTTCGGTCAATATTTTTTTTCGCATTTTTTTCGTCTTTGTCGTTTTTTGTTTTTTTTTTTAATATCCCGACGGTTCTGCCCCCTGCGACGCGTATGCTCGCAAGCAACGGAACCCGGAAGCCGGCATCGGCCGCAGAACACAGCGCGGCTCGAGGGACAAGGTATGAAAATGCTATGCAGTTATGCAGTCCAGTTGCCTTGACTTTTTACATATATACAGATATACCATGACATGGATAATTGAGAACCTTCACAGACATGATCAAGGACTAGTTCATTTTTATATAAGATGATCAAGTCAACTGTGTTAGGGAAGAGCTGGGTTTGTTTCTCTGTCACAAAACTGACAGCTGTGCTGAATTTCCTCTCTGGCAGCGCACAGAGGCACCAGGGCAGCCAGCAGCTCAACTGCATACTGGGCAAACTACCACCAGCCTGGACACCCAAAAATCCATGCAGGGTCCTCAGGAACAAAAAAGTGTCCTGGACCCTATGTAATCTGAGATCATATGGTGCTGTCTCTTGTCCTGCACCTAAAGAGCTGACAGAATCTCTATCACCGTGTGGCTCCTGTACCCCAGCATACCAACTGAAAAATAGTGTGGCGGCTATTGTGTAAGTTTGTCGCCGCTTTTGTGGGGACTGGTGGTTCTGATAAGTTAGTGGATGAGGCCATTGAGGAGGAGGGGCTAGAGGATACTGAGCTGTCACCAACACCAATTTGCAGTACACAGGTCTGTACCACCTGCTTCAGTGGTGTACCTCATCCTGCACCCTTCCTGGTCATCAACAAAGTTATTCAGTGTTTCAGAAAGAGATGTAAAACTTCTGCCCATGATATTTGGACTATGTGTCTGTAGTTATGTGGACCTTACCAATGAACATGTTGTCTAGTGACACAAAGATATTAGCTTTCACATGCTGGTGGAGGTCAAGGAGACCTTTGGTGAAGAATGACAGCTGGGTATCTGCCACTGTTTTTCACCACAGGTACCAAAGTCACAGACGGGAACAGACTCCATCAGCTGAAATGGGAGCAGCTGTAAAGCCAGCAAATATGTCAAGCAGGCATTGAAATGCTGGGCATATAGGTGATTGGGTGAATATTTTGTCTTCCACTCCAGTTGCTAAGGAAGACACCTGGTCAAACATGCTGTTGAAAAAATTTGCGTGAGGTTAGGAGAATTATGGCCAGTTTCAAGAAGACTACACTTGGCGCTACTCTGTGTGGTCCCATGCTAACCCTCTTCCCCACCTGATGTGCCATAAGGAAGGTTTCTTAAACCCCTTTGTCAAACTTCCACCCCTATCACTAGAGTCCATAGATGTTGCAGTGAATGCAGATAGAGATACATATAGAGTGGGGAAGTGAGGAGGAATGTGGGCCTTTTGCTGACGCCATTTCATTACTGTACTGTTCCACTGAGCTTTGTCATAAATAGTCATGTGTCTCCTTATGCATATGGTTCCAGAAAGTGTGATACAGACCACTATGGTGTTTTAGTCAGCAGATGCGTTAGAAAAGCCCATATGAGGAAGGCTTAGTTATCCACTCCACAACCTCCTTGTGCTCTGGCTGTATGGAAGGCCCACTGCCAGAAAAAAAAGGCAGCCATGCCCTGCCTCTAAAAGGTGTTTAGTACTAGAAAAAAAGCCATAATAAAATATACCTTCCCAGAAACTTTATATATGGTAAATCTAGCTGTACTGTTTATGCTTTTGCAGGAGCATTCCTGACTTGCCCAGCAAACCCCATCAGGTTTCCAATACCAAGGCTGTACCATGTTACAGCAAAAAGAAAAAAAAGGGAAAAATTTGTCTATTTGCAAAATCAAGACAAAGTGTCCCCTCCACATATGTGTGTCCTTACTTGTTCAGTACCAATAAAAGAATAATGACACTTAACACTTTTTTCACATTTTTATATTTCTTCTTCAAAATATCCAGTAGATGATCTATAAGAAAAAAACATATCAGGGCTTGGGTTCTGCAGCAGGACAATGATCCAAAACACACCAGCAAGTCCAGCTCTGAATGGCTGAAGAAAAACAAAATTAAGACTTTGGATCTGCCTATTCAAAGTCCTGACCTGAATCCTATTGAGATGTTGTGGCATGACCTTAAAAAGGCGGTCTCGAAAACCTTCCAATGTGGCTGAATTACAACAATTCTGCAAAGATGAGTGAACCAAAATTCCTGCACAGCGCTGTAACAGACTCATTGCAAGTTATCTCAAACGCTTGATTGCAGTTCTTGCTGCTAAGGGTGGCCCAACCAGTTATTATGTTTAGGGGGCAAACACTTTTTCACACAGGGCCATGTGGGTTTGGATTTTGTTTTCCCTTAATAATAAAAACCTTCCTTTAAAAACTGCATGTTGTGTTTACTTGTGTTATCTTTGACTAATATTTAAATTTGTTTGATGATTTGAAACATTAAAGTGTGACAAACATGCAAAACAATGAACAATTAGGAAGGGGGCCAACACTTTTTCACACAACTGTATATAGTATGTAAAATAGTAATACTGCTACTTGAGTTAAAATCAAGTGAACAATACATGCTGACTCAGGCATCAATGACCTCTGGTCACAAAAGTGTTACAAGGAAGCTGTGAAGAGGGAAATACAAGGCTGCAATTGCTTACCTTCTTCTGAATTTGCCTGTTACCTAGTTGGTTTTGTTTGTCATCTAGTAGGCATGCTAAAAATTACAACAAGAAATGTGATATCAGCGATGTGGACTAGAGATGAGTAGACAATATCACCTTTACCAAAATTCAGTTGAAATTAGCACTGCAAAGAAAAATTAGCCTTAAAAAAGTCCACATTTAAAGCTGTAATCACATGGCTTTGTTGATAAACAAAGGCACGTGATTGCCATAATAGTGCTGACATGGAGTTTAAATGACTGTTTATAAACAACATATTAGAGTAATCATCAAGGTTACCATTAGGAGCAGGACTGACACAAGAATTAGATTAGCATTTCTTGGCACAAGAACAGGCCCAGGATAGTTTAGAGCAGCTTCAGTGCCCCTCAGGAGCCATTTAAAGCCCTCTGCAGCCTGAAAAAAAACTATTCTCATTGACTCCAATGCATTTACCAAATCTGCAAATTTCACGTAAATGTCATGATATTCGCGAAAGGTTGTGGCACAGTGAAAAATCTAAATCCCAAACTCATCCCTACTGTAGACCAGAATGCTCAAAACACATCCACCTTATCTGTATACTTAAAGGTACCCACAGATTTTAACCAGTTTGCTCTTTGCTTGTTTTACAAAATGAATAGGGAAAAGCATATATTTAGAATTATCACTTGTATGCTATCCCATCTGTCAAAAATCTCTGAACTATTGGTATAACCATACAGCACTGGGAGATATTTGTTGAATTTTTTTATTGTCTTAAATTCTAAGCTGCTTCCTTTAAAGAAAAAGTATTTGCCATTAAACATTCTATTATTTAAACATGTACTTTATGAAGGTTTTTTAAATAAGGACCTCTAAACAAGGGCATTCTATCCTTAGAAATATTTTGTGTTTTATATATACAAGTCATGGGAATACAAACCTGTTTCTGAAAGCACCTGCTTCTTTATGATAAAACCTAAATAAAAACAGTTATGTTGTAAGAGAATAAACTCTCCCTGGAGCACTTTCAATGACATGATCTAGGACATGGTCAAGAATAATTTGAATGTTTATGTATTCCTGCTGAATATTACTATATACCATCATCCATATAGAATCATCAATGCCCTAAAAGGGATACCCAAAACTTACATTGAGGATTGTTGTAAAGTTAATAAAATAAAATAAATAGTGGATGGGAATCTGCCACCTGGGTAATTCAGGCCAAGAAATGTCCACTAGATTATATAGGGAAGAGGTTGCTGCACAAAGACATGGGGCTCAGACCTCGAGACTTGGGGGGTGGGGTTATAGTACAGGTGTTTTTTTTTCTGCTCCAGATGGTAAATGATACCCGCTGCCATCGGGAGCTGCACTGTGCAGCCACTATACTAAATTTGCATCTATTGTTTTTCAAATAATTTGCTCTCATTTCTATTTCAAGATAAAACTTGTCTTATCTCTCCCTCTTATACTGCGGCCTAACCATGCTACCTACATACTGTCCAGCCACTAGACAATAAATGTGGCTATTGTGTCTCATATAAAACAACCTGCCCCATCTCCTTCTATGTGCTGCCATTTTCACTGTGTGTGTGTTGTCCTGAAGCTAGCCAAAATTCTACCAAGCACAGGCCTGAGTTCTATATTTTGAATACTTTGAAAATAATTGAGGATACAGGGATGGGAGGGGGTTCAGGGAATGTGGGCCTATGATTTTGATGTGTTTTCTTCTTCTTTTGAAATGTTACTAAGCTTATAAGACAATGCAGTGTGGTATTGTGAAAAAAGCCTCTCAGAAACTATACTAATAATCTGTTTTGCCACCGGCCAGTTGGTAGGAAGCTGAGGGTTTAAGCTTTATTATTTTTAGTAGAGGTGCACCGAAATTGAATTTTCAGACCGAAACCGAAAATAAGAAATTTGTCAGGCTGAAACTGAAAATTATTTTTTTCGTACCTTTTTAAATACCCCTTTAGACCCCTGATATTTCAATTTTGAAATAAAAAAAGAGATTGAGGACACAGTGTCCTCATTCTCTTTTTCTGCAGCCCCTGTTATGAATGAACAGGAAGTCTCTATACTGACTGCTCCTGTCCATTCATAAACTGTGGATATAGTGTGAGTTACTATGTCCACAATCATGAATGAACAAGACGTGATGTAGAGTACTTCTGTTCATTCATAATTGGGGACACAGTAAAAATACTATGTCCTCAATTATTTACAAATACTCAATCAACTGATAGTGAAGTGCTTGTAACCACTCTCCATCCTGACACCTTCGGCTGTCGGAGGAGGCAGTGTGGGCGGTGCGGGGAGGACACAGCTGACAGATGACATCTCCCCTGCACCAGCGGCTCAGCCTATTATGACAGCTGTCTCCTCCCCGCTTTCCATCCTGAGTTTCTGCCTGTCACAGGTGGCCAGGGGGGAAGTTCGGGGGGGGAGAGCCCTGCCTCCTGAGACAGGCTTGACAACCCTCTCCTCCTAACCCCGCTCATTTTCCTGAAGGTTTCCCTCCTCCCCTGTGTCAGAGGGGACACAGAGCAATGCTCAGTGGGGAGGAGAGAAACTATGGCTGCACCGCACTTTTGGCTAAAAAATTGTACTTTCTGCATTTTGGCCAAAAGTACCATTTTCGGCCGATGTGTTTCAGTGGCCGAAATTTACATGCATTCCTAATTTTTAGTTTTTAGGTTGTGACTGCTACTTCCACTATTAAGTTCAGGTTTATTACTGCTGGACAAGAAAATCAGGTGTTGCAGCCAAGACAAGTTGAAATTAATCAGATTGGGGTGTTGCTGTTGTATTTAAGTCATGCTAAATGTAAAAGTAAAAAAAATCAATTATATATCTAAAATATGTGATGCCAGAATACAATGTCACTGATTCTGTCCTTGAAAATCATACTGTTCCATATCACCACATACAACTTAAGGCATTTCCTAATCCTTTAAATGATTTGGCTTTTTTCCCCATGTGACAATTGAAGCTGCATTTATAGGACCCTCTCCTCACTGTCCAATTTGTTTATATTTTTTATTTGGTTGCTTTGTTAAATATCCCCCACGACAGTGACCATCTTCCCATGTTTTTTCTGACAATTTGCATATTAGCCTTCAACATGGGCAGAATTTGGTATCAAGATTCACCCCTCATAGACTTCAATAGAGTTCACTGCCAAGTTCAGGGTCCCTGGATTTAAAAAAGAAAAAAAAGAACCCCCTGTGTATCAAACCTGGCCAGATTCACTCAAGCCTACATCTGGATCTGGATCAGAGGAGGTGGCATGAATGCTTTGTTTAGGTGTAGCTATACAGCATGTGTAAGAGTTCAAGGCTTACTACGCATGCGCCAATGGCGCGTTGCCGCAAGAGGAAAACCGTGCCAACTGCACGGTTTTGCCCAGGAGGCGCACAGGAAGTGACCTCAACCTGATGGAAAAAGGCGGGAAAATGCCCAGGAGGCGCACAGGAAGTGACCTCAAACTTCAATCATCACTTCCCAATATAAGCCCAGCCCAGACACTGCCAAATTGCTGGATTATCTTCAGTCCCCCCTTGTTTCTGTGCCAGTCTGTGATCTGTCTGAACTTGTTCTGAACTGGAAACATATTTGACTACTCTTGATTGCTGCCTGCCGTTGACCTTGGATTTGTACCTTGACCATTCTACTTCTTTGCCCCTTTTGTACTCAGCTGCCAGATTGGAACCGACACCGGCTTGGATCTCGACCATTCTTCTGATTAACCCTTGTGTACTTCGTTGCCAGAGTGGACTTGACCTCGGCTCGGATCTCGGACTAGGCTTGCACGATGCTCCCCCCCCCTGGCACCCGTGCCACTCGGTATCCACCGAAATCTCTGTCTCCATCTTCAGAGACTTCAAGGACCCGAGGTGCAAGGGAGGCCTCCCCATTACTTCGGTCTCACCTCAGGTACATGGCCCCCCGTGACAGTATGGTATTTGTATATGACTGAATCTATATTTTCTTTATTCCAAGTATAAACACGGTTCATTTGATTACTGCGTCCCTTTGACATTTATCATTTTGATATCAATATTTTGTTTCTCTACACGATCTAATTTTACATTTAGCTATTCACCCACTTCACAAAAGACTTATCTTTCCTGGAGGACAGACATTTCCTCCTACAATTTAGCAATTTCTTGATGTACCAGATTTAGTTCAGTTTGGGGCTAATAATGATTATAAATAAATCAAAAGAACACACTGATAATGTATCAGTCGATTTAGTTTTAGGCTCCTCATCTACTAAGGCAAATGTAGAAAACATTTCAATTCTCAACCCTCTGGGTATGCGCATGGTATAACAAATACTCTGTTAATGTACTCATATCCCAATACAATTTAATTTCTTTGATTTAACATTCCTCCAACTTTCAAAATAATAATGCCTTGCATCATTCATGTCTGAGGCAGAAAAAACAGAGATGATTTTGCAAAGACTAAAGTGGTAGTTTCAGTGTAATGTCTTTGTTCATGGTCAGGCATTTAGGGGGTCATTTACTAAGCTGCGAATGCAGCCAAATATTTACCGAGTCGAAGTGAAGTGAGCCGAAGCCTTTTTTTTTATACCATTCACAGCAGCTCTGTACGGCTATTTTTAGCCTTACATTGGCTGCAATCGGCCCGCTTCATTTCTCTTTGGTTCGGCCGAACGGGCTCAGCACGTTCGGCTGAACCAAAGAGAAGAATCCTTCGCCTCAGCCGATGCAACATCTGGCTGAGGCAAACGGTCGGTAGTTCCATCTCTCCTGTTCACCATATTTTCATAGTAGCCAAACAGCAGAGAGTAAATAGCCGAACAGTCAACTCAACATTCGGCTCCATCATTCTGTTGCCTATCTTAGAGGTAGCAAACAGAATGAAACTGTAATTGAAAAAAGAAAACAAAATAAAAAAGAGAGCGGGGTCCCCCTCCCAAATCATACCAGACCCTTTAGGACTGGTAGGAATGTTAGGGGGGACCCACTGATGTAAAAAAATTGCATGCTGGCTCTTTAGGTCTGGTATGGACCCTTAATGCGAGCACTGGCGTCGCAGGGCAGGAAAGGTGGAGACAAGAGAGCGGCCCCCCTTATATGTGGTTTTTAAAAAATTTATTTTGAAGTATTGCACATTTAATTAATTTCAGCTCAGTGTTTGGTGTGCCCAAAATGTATACCCAGTGAACAGGGCAGATCCTTTTATAGTAACTATTTCATCATAAGTTTAAGTTGATGTGAAGCTGATTCTCAATAAATATTTCTATATAAAGAATTCCTTTATGCACAGAGCATGCATACAAAGTCCTAACTATCATGTCTTCCCATCCAAACTATGTGCACAGTAAAAAGGATAAAGTCAATTTTGCATGTCAATATATCCTCTATTTGTAGCTGTTTCTTGCACCTGAATTCTAGAAAAAGTTGTCGCAAATGAATAGGAATGAGCAATTTTGACAAGGTTTGAAAAGTGGAAATTAGACATGTGCATTCAGATTCGGCGAACCTGGAAATCAACGAAAATCAGTTGATTCGGCGGTTCGTCCGAATCCAAAATAACGCATTTATTATATGCCTGAATGTAGAAAAACTATATTCGGGCATACATAAATTCGTTTTGAGAACACGCTGGCAGCCTTATTGGCTGCTGGCATGTTCTGCGCATGCCCGCCGCCATCTTGGAGACAAAGCGTATGACGTCACATGCTGAGCCAGTGGTGGCCATATCGAACATATGGGTGCCGCCATCTTGGTGTATACCAAGATATACTCCAAAATGGCGGCATACACAATGCGGCCGCTGCTCATTCTGCGGTTTCAGTGTGCGGTTTCGGATTCGTAGGCTCGTTGTCTCTGAATCCGAAAAAAAACAAATTTGTTTCCTTTGACGAAACAAATTAAAACATTTTTCGTTTTTATTTGTTTCGTCTGAAAACAAATTTTTTTGTTGTGCACTTGTTTATTGGAAATTCCACAAATCCAAAACCCACTGATGTCTATGGAAGGCAAAACTAGCTATTTTTTCTGCCCGTTTTTTAAAGCTAATATGTAAGCTAATACTGGAAAAGGACATAGGGAGCTGGGAACTACCATGGGGACATGTACCAATACAAATAAGAGTTGTTCAGTGGTTGTCACCTCCTGTAACCCGTGACCTAGCCTGCATTTTGCTATCCTGTGTTCGACCCAGCTTGCCTCCTGACAGCTGTATACTTTGACGCTCCTCTTTGACTTTTACTGACTAAACATCCTGTCTGCTGCCTTGGTACCTCTGCTGCCCATCTGTTATTGACCTTGGGCTGAACTTCGACTTCCATTTCATTTCTGAATTGTTATCTCTGCTGACCAGCTGTTGCCAACCCTGTTCATCCTGACTCCAACCCCTTTTTCACCTGCAAGTTCCTGTGCCTGATCTACATACCAGCTTCCTGTGCAGACCTGGTCCGAGCATCTACAGCAGCACAGAAGTTTGACTTTTCTGCTATATTGGGACCCACTGCAGGCATTCATGCCATTTATCGTTCTGCTACACCCTGTCTCCAACTCTAGGGAGTATTTGACAGGAGGTGTAAGGGAAGTAGTCTTGTCAACAGGTACATGACACTTTGATACCAATAACCCATAGCGTTCAGCTTAAGGACACTGCATGTGGCATGGCACTCTATGAAAACAGTGGTAGTCATAACTCAAGTATTGCAAAATAATTAACTTAATTCTTGTAAGTAATTCACCAGTCCAGGATAAATACTAATATATTCCATCAATTGAAAGAATCCGCCATTATTGATTATCGCAATCATCATTATATGTATATAGTATATATAGAATGTGTTAATGGAACAGATGGAAGTAGAACTCAGCTTTGATACAGGGGATCTCACCACCTCCAAATTTGTTAGAGCCATTCCAGCCGCATAAGAAGACACGCCCTTCTAAGGAAGCCACCTCTGGCAGTGAACGCATCAAAGATGTTTTATCCTTAACTTGGGGCCATGCATTCATGCCCAGTGGACCTGCTCAAGTGTCTGGAACTGTTCTAACAAACTATGAGATGTTAAGATCCCCAGTATCAAGGGTTAATTCTACTTTCTACTGTTCTATTACCACATGCCATATATGCTATATGCATGTAATGAAGATCGGGATGATCAATAATGCCAGATGCTTTCAATAAATAGAATACAGGTGAAACTCGAATAATTAGAATATCGTGCAAAGTTCATTTATTTCACTAATGCAACTTAAAAGGTGAAACTAATATATGAGATAGACTTATTACATGCAAAGCAAGATAATTCAAGCCATGATTTGTCATAATTGTGATGGTTATGGCTTACAGCTCATGAAAACCCCAAGAACCCCAAATCCACAACCTCAAACAAGTAGAATATTACATGCAATCAATAAAACAAGGATTGTACATAGAACAATATCGGACCTCTGAAAAGTACAAGCATGCATATGTACTCAGTACTTGGTTTGGGCCCCTTTTGCAGCACTTACTGCAATTACTTTTGCACGATATTCTAATTATTCGAGTTT
>NW_017306523.1:1346529-1392659 GCF_000935625.1 Nanorana parkeri | reverse complement strand
TCATTACATGCAAAGCAAGATAATTCAAGCCGTGATTTGTCATAATTGTGATGATTATGGTTGACAGCTCAAGAAAACCCCAAGAACCCCAAATCCACAACCTCAAAAAAGTAGAATATTACATGCAATCAATAAAACAAGGATTGTACATAGAACAATATCGGACCTCTGAAAAGTACAAGCATGCATATGTACTCAGTACTTGGTTTGGGCCCCTTTTGCAGCACTTATTGCAATTACTTTTGCACGATATTCTAATTATTCGAGTTTTACCTGTATATTATTATTTGTCTTTAAGACCTCATCCACCAGTGCTTCCGATGACGGCAATGCAGAACGGGCAGTGTGCACGTGCGCACACCGGCCCGTTCCGCAGCTATCAGGCGAGCAGGCTAGAAACCCGCCAAGAATCGTACGATTCTCGGCGGGTTTTCGAATATGTTGGCTCGACAAAAGACGTGCGACCGTACAGTAGAAACGGTCGCACGTCTTAGTTCACACTGCTCAATTCTCGTACGACCGCGGGATTTCGCCCCGATTCTCGTACGAGAATCGAGCAGTGTATGGGCACCTTAATTCTGTCCGTACACATAACAATACGTGAACACACATTTATAGAGTTGATCATTTCAAAGGATCTTTTATTCAAAAGTGGCTGTTTGACATACTAAAGAAAAAAATTATTTAGTGAAATTTGTATTTTCCATTAGCATTCCTTTTCGATGCAATTCTTTCACTGAGGCAATCATTATATCAAATTATAGTACTGTTATCTGTAGAGATAGCATTAGGGCTTGATCAGTAATATAGTTGGGTAGATATGGCTTCTAGCAACCAGGAGAACCCTTTCATGTAGCTGCACAGACATGCAAGTGAACGGAATATCTCCCACCCTGCCTGTGTACAATATGTCGTTACACACAATCCTTACCAGTCACTTGTCACCTAATATTGCTGCCATGCTATAATTCAAACATTCAGATAAAAGTAACGATCAGAAAAAAGAATAACTTGGTGAATACTGACATGTTGTAACATTCTGCCATAAAAAAAACAGCTAATTTTACAAGAGGTGTCATTTAAAATGGAACTTTGAGCAAAATAAAAAAAAATACATACATGATGCAGTTACAGTTATAAGTATTCCCTGTCTCCGCTGCTAAATGGTCAGAGCAGCTGTCAAATCAACCAGCAAGGGTGCTTTGACTTCGAACAGATTGGATGAAAGCACAGGGGTCCTCAACATTGTCCTCCAGCATTAAAATCTTGTGGTCACCCTATTAAAGAAGGCCTCAGAGAGAGCAGCAACTGGTAGGGTACAGGTATTTACTAACCATTTACTCACACCAATATAAAAAAAGCTTTACAAAACTACATTTATAAGGCAACTGGGAGTTATGTACACACCTGTAGTATTCGGGTTTACATAAACTTTAGGTTCCCATTTTCTAAAACATAGATATTCATAGATATTCCAATTCATAGATATTCATAGATATTCCAATATGTTTTGATTCAACTAGGAAAATAAACCTTCTCCTCATCTTGCAACCAGGCCAAAATTGATGGCCAAGTCAGAGAAAAGAGAAAACAAGCAAGGACAGATGGGTCACACTTTTATTCTTTTAGTTGATTTTTTTTTTTTTCCCTTAAGACATTTTGGCACTTCGACAAAAAATAGATGAACAATCTGGTTGAATGACAGTTGCACCATTCCAGGTATAGACATGATCCCTGATGACTAAAGGAAATGGAAGATACAGGGCAGATTAATTTTCCAAATTGTTCAAAAATTATTCTCTGAATCTCCAGAAAACGGAAATGCCTAAATCTGGTACACTACAAAATACATTCCGTTAGAAACATTAAACACTAAAACTGCACAGGTTTTGTAAATCATGTTCAAAGTAAGCATCTTCAAAAAAAGTTGCTTGAATGGCCAGCCTTTAATTAAGCCCATTATGTGAACAACGTGATTCATCTCCATACCTCTGTTATCCACTAAGTTAAAAGTACATCTCAGAATCATTTCTCATTTAGGTCCAGAGGGAAATATTACGTTTATTATACGGTTTTTTTTTATTGTAATCCAAAAAATGGTCCACCTTTGGAACCACCACAAGTTGGGTGTATATTATATGTCAACCTTTGGATTTCAGCCTGAGTTGTGCAGCTTTGCTCTCAATGTATCTTTCTGATCTCTCTCCGACATCCTTGTGCTCTGTTTACCCATGTATGAAATTGAATGTGGTTTATGTTTCTTCTGTCAGACAATCACGAGGAGGAAGGGGAGCCAGACCCAAAAATTTACATACAGTGCTTTATGGAAAGTAGATAACCCTCCCCTATGCTAGTGTGACTTACAGAAAGCGTCCATTATTGATGCTGAGCTGTTACAGCTAGGCAGGAGAGATACACTGTGCCTTTCTATTAAGAAAAATGCCGCCTGTCATATCACTGATATGCACAAATTGTAAGTTGTCAGCATCTGTGCACCTCTTTTAGAGTTCAGTTAATCAGTAACTACAGGAAATACGGTATGTTTCTTTTCTGCTAACTGCCCTCATTGCAGCCATTCAAGACTGGCAGGGACAAATACACATGACAAGTCAGATAGTTTTTGATTACTGGAGGAGAAATACTGCATAATTTAAACTGTAGAGATAGCATAATGACATATCTATTAGAGCCAATGACAGGGCTATCAATGTCTAAAAACGTTGCCTTTGTGAGTAAATCACAAAATGCTTCCTTTTTGAAACCGGAGTACACATAATCTTCATTCCTTTTTGCAAACAAACAAAATGAAAAGGTTACCGCAGTATGTTATATTAAACCGACATGGGAACATTGCATGCCAAATATGTCTTGCGTATAATTATAATCAGAGCCATTGTGAAGATAGGGCAATGGGTAAGGTTTTACTTTTGTCCATCAACACAGTAAAACCAAATGTGGTTCACTTAGCCTATAGTGGTTCAAATAACAGTGATAAACAACGCTATTGCTACTGTTTGCAATGCCTTACTGGAGAATATGGATTGCTTTAGGGGTAACTCTACTTTTGTTTTTGAAAATGAATGAAAAATAACCTTTCTGCTTCAATATATTGCAATGGGCTCTCTGTTTTTCTCAGGTGCCCAAACAGTAGTTATTTTTTGTCTTTTCCCTTTTTACTTAGGTTCTTGAAGTATGCATTGCAGCAGTGGGGGAAATGGTCAAACTGTAATGACAAGTGATATGAGGAAAAAAAAGGATGATAAATATATATTTTGTATCTTTTTAATGTTTTTTAGGTATAATTTTATAACCACAATATTAAACAGGAGCATACTTCCACTTACAGGCTACAGTGGTCTCTTCAAGTTGAAGCCGTTTTTTTTCCCCTGAATGAAGCCTTCAGCTTGCATGTGACCACCATGTCATAGCTGACATAGTGATCAAATGAACAGGAACCAATCTGATTGGTTACTGATCTTTAATGGGTATGAAGCACTCAGTGACAGCCAAAACTATCAGATGTAAGTTTGTAAGTATAGAAAAATTATTAATATATCCATGGCACCGGGCATCAGGCTAAGAAACATTAATATAAGGTCTGCTGGTGTGAAGCATTTAAAGAAGAATGCAGCAGTCTACCTCAATTGTTAAAACTTCAAGAAACACTGTGACTGAATTTTTGCCTACAAAACCTATACATACAATTCAGTGCAGCTTTAAAAAAACAAATAAGCAAAGTTGATATATGAAAATTATTAGGAAAGCACTGAAATGGGTATCAATATATGATAATCAGAATAAGGGCTCATTTGAGCAGTTAGTTAGATGGTCTCTTAACATGGAAGGATCACTTTTCCACAGAGGTGCTGACTTGCCAGGTCTGCCCATACACTAGTCTGAGCAACATACCAGCTGCTGCATAGGATTTCCTCAGTTCCATTATTTAGTTTGCACAGGCAGCCAATTTATTCCAGTCTAAATTAAACTAGTTCTACGGAAGTCATGTACACCACATAGGATGCAACAACTGTGACTTACATCCCTTGTATCTTGTGCAGGAGGGGCAAATCTATGACAGTGAGTAAGCTGCAATGCCCCCCTATGAAAATTTAGAGACATTCAGTGGGGAGGAAAAGGTAGAAAATTGACAAACAACATAGTTTTCCAACTGCCACCAGAGTCAGAAGCAGATCAGTCAGAAACAGTTGAGGTTGGAGTTCTGCTTTAACCACGTTCTGTCTGGCCGTAACTAAACAGCCGGACGGTGACTTCTTGAATGCATGTTGGCGTCTTAAAATGTCCTTTCTCCTCCTCCGCTCCCGACGCGCACGAGCGGGAAACCGACTAATTTAAAAAGCTGGCGATGGCTGTTTACATACAAGTGTTCGGGTGGTCATAGGGCCGACTGATCACTTATATGTTGTCTGTAGACATGTATGATTCGTTTCGTTCCGAATCGAAATTCGTCTTATACGCCGGGTATACTGTATGTAGCTTCGGCTACATACAGTATACCGCGCTGAGCCAATCACGGCAGGCTTTGTATTAATGAATACAAAGCCTGCCGTGATAGGCTCAGCATGGTATACTGTATGTAGCTGAAGGACGGAACACGGAAGATGGAGGACACTGCGGGGATCGTGGACAAGGTAAGAGACTGTAATCCCGAGTGTGGCTCTATAATGCTTTTCATATGACACCTCGGCTCACAGACCCGAATAGCATTCGGAAACTCACAAATAGCACTCTGGAGTTTCCGAATGCTATGTAGTATTTGACGTCACGGCTCACTCCGCCCATCTGTTGACATTCGGGCTGAATGTCATTTTGCGACGAGTTTTCATCGGGTTTGGGTGGTCGTTGTGCGGTAGGACTTTTTTTATTTCGGTGGGTCGGCAGGGGTCGTGCATCGTGATTGACACTGGATTACATCGATGGAGCCTTTTTTTTTTTTTAAATTAAAGGAATAGTCAAAAATTGAGTCTTTGTTTTTTTTCAATTAAAGGATTTTATATAAAAGTCTGGACTTTTTACTAACTATTTGATCTAACCCTTTAGTGAATGGGTAGGGGTACAAGTACCCCTTACTCATTCACAAGGGGGGAGGGCATCATCTGGGTGCCCCTTATTTAAAGGGATACCCCGATGCAAATAAGCCCCCTTGCCCGCAAACCCCCACAACCACCTGGTCAGGGTTGTGAGGAAGAGGCCCTTGTCCCCATCGGCATGGGGACACCCTCCTAATGCCGAGGGCACGTGGCCTGCCGGGCCAGTGCTCGATCAAGGGTCTGGTAGGACTGTTAGGGGGGACCCCATGTTTTTCCCCCCATTTTGGGGGGCAGGGGTTCCCCCTTAAAATTCCTTTTTTGGGTTTTGGGGGGAACCCCATGCACTTTTTTTTTAACTTGGGGAGGGTCCCTCCTAAAATTCCTACCAGACCTAAAGGGTCTGGTATGAATTGGGGGGGGGGACCTCACGCTTTTTTTTTTTTTCATCTTCTGCAGACAGTAACAAAACAAAAAAAACATATTTTTTTCCTAATATCACTTTGCTGCTAACGAAATTTTGTTCAATAAACGAAATTTCGACCGGACTACTGATAATGAATTTCGTCCGAATCTGAATCCCGAAAAAATATGCAAAATCCGAATCAAAACGAAACTAAACGAAACAAATTTTTTGCTGGTGCACATGTCTAGTTGTCTGCATGTGTGCGCCCCCCCTTCCTCCATCACCTATGCCGGGCTCCGCTGGGATCAGCACAGTGGCTCTGTGAACAGAGATCTGAGGGAGATCAGCACACGTCCGTCCCGCCCGCGTCCGTCCCCAGATTTCTTCACACCACCTCATCTATGCCCATAGCCCTCAGCTTGTGTAGCAAGCGTTTGTGTGGTACCGTATCAAAAGCCTTTGAGAAATCCAGATATACCACATCTACCGGCTTACCTCCGTCCATATCTCTACTTACCCCCTCATAAAAAGTTAGCAAGTTAGTTAGGCAGGAACGGTCTTTCCTGAACCCGTGCTTATTGTCATTAACTATCCCGTTTTCCTGAACAAATTCTACCAGATAATCCTTTATTATGCCCTCTAGCATTTTACAAACTACCGATGTTAGACTGACCGGCCTATAGTTACATCACATGTGTGTTACATCACTTCCACCTTAAGCTGTCATTTCTCCGGCTTCTGTAGCTGGAGAGAAGCTGGTGAAGCAGTCCTCTGCTTCATCAGCTTCTTTGGGGGGCCCCAGGCAACATTAGGGGTCTAATAGACCCCTGATTTCTCAATAAAGAGGACTCGTCACTGTAAATTTGCTATCACATACAGGGCTTCTTAGTCACATAAAAAAATTTAAATCACATAAGAACAATACAAAAAAACACAAAAAGTTTTAAAGTCTCACGCCCCCACATACACAAACACAAACAGGCGTCCGTTGCGCGTGCATGCGCAAACCACAATTGCACCGCACATACATATCACCGAGAATGTCAGAGCGTGAGCAATAATTCTAGGGAGCTCAATCACTGATACCACTAAACTGATGAGTTGTAAAAACTTTTAAAGCATCACCTATCGCCAATTTTGGGTATGGTAGTTTTTTGCGATTTCGCAGGAGCACGCAATTTTAAGACTTAACATGTTTGGTGTCTATTTATCCAACATGACCCCGTCTTTTATATTTTACCCAAAAATTGGGTAACAATAAATGTTTCATAACATAGCGAAAACTGGGGGGTTTTTTCAACATTTTCAGTACTTTTTTCTTTATATAGTAAAAAATTAAAACCGCAGTGGTGATTACATACCACCAAAAGAAAGCTCCATGTGTCCCCAAAAAGTGTTATAAAAATAATTTCAGTAGAGTGTTGCATGACTGAACAAATGCCAGTGAAAGTACTGCAGCGCTGAATATTGAAAAATAGCCTGAACGGGAGGGAGGTTTAACATTCCACTCTTCAAGTAGTTAATTACTGAAAAGATTAAAAAATGTTTTGCTGTAGTATGTTGCATTCAAGCATATGGTCTTCCAAATCAGCATGATGTACTCGTATAAGGTTTTCATACAGTGTTTATTTCCTTGAGTTGTGATTGATTTCTATAGGAATGAACATTACCCTGCATCTTCAGAATAGTTCTCTGCTACCCCTCTCATTTTTATACCGACAGAGTAGAGAAATACTAGTATCTTCATCAATTTCTGGCATGTTTCCTGGGGCTTAGAAACAGAGATATATATTATATTTATAATGGAACAAATACAGTACTTACATTGCAATGTTCCCTGTAAACGAGCAGACTTTCACTAGAAGATCATATCACTTTGAGTTGGTATCCACCTAAGTAATGTGCTTAAAGAAACACATCGTGCCATCCATGAATAGTGTGGATATCCAAGGTTAATTTGTAACCTTAGATATGTTTGTGTTAAATACATAAGCTACTGTCTCTGTTACTAAATAGGTATATATACATTTTCAAATGCATTTATACAAAATTCAGCAACCTTTAAAAAATAAATACTACTTTTAAATAGCATTTAACCCCAACTCCAAAAAAAGTTGGGACACTGTGTAAAATCTACATAAAAACAGAATGCAATGATCTGCAAATCTCATAAACCCATATTTTATTGACAATAGAAAACATATCAAATGTTTAAACAGAGAAAATGTACAATTTTAAGAAAAAATAAAGTAATTTTAAAATTGATGGCAGCAACACATGTCAAAAAGGTTGGGACAGTGCAACAAAAAACTGACAAAGTAAGTGGTACTAACAAGGAAGAGCTGGAAGAACATTTTGCAACTAATTAGATTAATTGGCAACAGGTCAGTTACATAATTGGGTAAAAAGGAGTAAAAAGGGAGCTTATTAGAGAGTCAGAGTCAAAAGTCAATATGGGCAGAGGTTCAGCAATCTGTGAGAAGCTGCTTTTAAAAATTGTCGAACAGTTTCACCAATGTAAAATTACAAAGGCTTTAAATATATTATCATCTACTATCTACTAGTACATAATATCATAAAAATAATGGAGAAATCTCTGTGTGCAAAACTCCAAACTCTTCAACCTTCTGAATAGCCCTGTAAGTGTTTACATCTTGCAGGGGTGCTGCCACCTTCTGCACCATCTTCCATAGTTGTTTCCAGCTCTGATTCGTTTAGTAATGTGTTGTCTGGTATGCTAACAGCTGGACTGAAAGTTGATGAAAATTCCACAGTGGCGTTGGTACTGCTTCTCTCCTTCTTTGTTCTGAAAAACCTCCTGTTCCCAATACATACTATATGTGCATAGAGCAAGCTTCTGAATAACCCTGTTAGTCCTTTAACATATTTTCTATTGAGGTGCAGCAGCCCAACATTTATACATTTTCTTGTTATTTTTTTATGTTTGTCAGTCACTTACATTTTCAAAAAAAGCATAGATGTTATGAGACATAGACGTTGATTTCCTAAAAACAAATGGGCTGTTCACTGTACAAGAAAATTTTCGCTTTGCAAGGGAATTTTCCCTTAACTCAGTACCCTAGGCAAAGCACTACTGACCTCCATAATACAATCATGTGGAAGTAAAAACACTTCCTTTGCAAAGTGAACAGCCTTTTTGCCTTCAATAAATGAATTAAATGAATATATCTGCTGCCATCACAGTAACTTACAATTACTGCAGTTAATCAAGCTTACTGTTTTTGTTGTATGTCTCAATAAAGTTGTCCTTGTCGTTACACAGATGTGACCCTCTCAAAATACATTTGAAAATAAATGGGGTAGCCACACTTTCAAAGCACCACTGATAAGTGTGGTCCCTAACTCTAAAATATGTGAATTTCTAGACTATGGAACATACTGTATATAGCAATGTACAAATAGAGAGCAGACTCACCTAGATCGTAGTGGTGATCTCCTTTGTACTGTTTTGTATACCACCCTTCCACATTTGCCAACATTTATAAAAGAAATTCCAGGAGCACCAAAAATTAGATTTCAAAATTGAAGGAATTGAGTGGAAAATTATCGACCGAACAGTGACTACATCCAATGAAATTCAATCACTGTTCAGCCAGCAGGGGTGTTTCCTCCACCCATGCTCTTTTTTGTGGATGGGGAATCAAGTGACTTCTTTTATTATCCCCATAGGTCTGAACAAGAGAAATCTACATGTGTATGGCTGACCTACAGTCTTTCCTGTCAGCTCTATGGCAGCACACTAACGGGTTAATCCCTCTCCTCCTCCAATTAATCAGTACCATAACTAAAAAATTTGAGCATCTCCCTGAGCCCCTTGTTTCTACTTTTTCCTCTTTCTCAGGTACCATGGGGCAGTTCGCTTACCTTGCAAGGATAAACTCTTTGCTATCCACCTACTTGGTTGACGATCGTGAGTGAGGTGCCATCATTCACCTTCTAAATTATTTGGTGACATGGGAGCCCTGCTGCTGGTCCTCATGGCACCGTCTGTGGTAACACTGCTTTACGGTAAAGGGGGGGGGGTCGGCCCGGCCCGGCCCGGTATCTGTGTGGCTTTCAGCCTGTCGTCTTCTGTTGTCAGCTATTGGTGGTTACCTTGGATTTCTTGGGCCAGCTGCTTGGTAGTCATGCTGCAGTGGAACCAATATGATTATTAGGCTTGCAGTATGTTTACTCCACAGTAGAGCACATTTACCTCCCCTAGCTGTTGACTGGATGGCTGTAAAGCGTGCATTCCAGTGAAACACACGCTATGCGTTCCACCACTGTCCTTTCCCAGCGGGCGCATGTTCTAGGCTCTGTCCTCACCTTCTCAGCAACCAATAGGAGCCCAGGGGGGGTTGGAGTTAGCTGACTACTGCTCCCTTTAAATAGCCTGCTGTCATTTCTGTGCCAGCCATGTGTCAGCTCACAGCTCTATTTTCTCCAGCGGTCGTGGTGCTTCTTTTGTGTGTGCAGGTACAGCCTTCCTAAAGGGGTACAATTTGTTCTTCTAGTATGCCCTTGCACAAGCCGCCCCCCCCCAAAAAAAACAGCCTCTGCAGAGAAGGTAAGCTGCTGCTACCTACCAAGATGCACTTGGTTAGATGCACTTGATTTTTTGGTTAGAGCCTATTTGGCTAAGGCTTTTTTCCTGCTTTGCTTGTACTCTAGCTCTTCCACGTCGGCCTTTTATCCTTCAAGGGATCGTCATGGGTCTTCTTCTTCAAGCAGGCATAGTTCATCTTCGAGGAAAAGAGATTACTCGCACCACCGTGATAGATTCCGGTGGAATAGGTCTCCAGTGGATCAATAAAAGTACTCTGTTCGGGACACAGAGGCCCGTAATCACCCACAACCTCTCCCTGGAGGGTGTTAGGCATGTCATTATTTGGCCTTACCTGGAAAAACAGTGTGTGTAAACTGCTTTCTGCAGGCTACAAAGGACAGAGATATGGATAGTTTTTAGGTTGTATCTCTCATGAAAAAATGTTTCAAGATAACCCGAAGGAATTCTTGGCCAATGTTCAACCTCATCCTTGTCAAGCGCCATCGGTGGCCCCAGAGCCATCCCCTGCCAGGGTCCTCAGGTACAGCGCCCTCTATCAGAAGGTCAATTGTCGACTTCTCTGTCGGACGGCTCTTCAGCTTCCGATGAAGATGTGGAGCAGTGCAAGGGGTTTGATTTCTCTTTAGTCCAACCCTTTGTGAAGGCAGTCATGCAAGATTTACTCTGGGAGGACTCGTCTGAGAAAAAGAGAAAATACTTCAAACATACTAAGAAAGAGACCTATGATATGCTGCGCTTGATATGTGAAATAAAGAAATTAGTGAAATAATTGTCTGTGTCACCTCAAAAACAACTATGTATCCTATATTAATATGTGACGGTGAGCTATTGCATATATTCTCTTATTCTCTTACATTATTACATTGTTGATTAATGAATGAATTGAATTGATACAGTGATTCCTGCTATAAATAAATGATTTTTGAAAAGTCTGATGAGCTCTTACTGTGCAAATCCTCTCTTGTGTTAATAAAGGCTATAAAATAGAAAAGTGTGACTGAGTGTTGTTTCCCCCAATCCTTAGGAGGAAAAAAAATGTATTACTAGTGTTTAAACCAGTTATAGTGTAAACTTGTGGTGAAGTCTTCTGTCCCGCTTATAAGCTTGTGAGTATAAACAATATAGCAAACCAAAACAATATGACAAACCAATCTAAAACGATCATCGATTCTAAACAATATAGCAAACAATATTAAAAAGGTCAAGTGGAGACACCGAATGAGAGGGGGCTTTCCTCTTAAACCATTCAGCTGTTAAATGCTTTGATCTGCCTGTCCGAAATCTCCAGGGGAAGTTGGTCTCAGAATATAATCTTACATCTGGGGTATAAATCCAATCAGTGAGCAAAAAATCAACAAGTCCTTTGTATATCCTGACACCGTTAGTATATCCTCACATAGGTCGATCTTAATGTCGGAGAAAGTCAGTTGGCCAGTCGTCTATATCGCCCTGACTTGCGAGCAGTAATTTGTAAGGAATAAAAGTACTTATCTGTCCTTGATTTTATCCTGGGATCCACTGAAGAAGTGAGTTTTGAGAGGGTCCCTTCACTGATTCCTTCTAGTTATCTTCTCTCATCCATTTCCTAGTTCTGGATCTGAAAGACCAGGTGAAGCAACGATCCTTCCTTCCCCTCTGGTTAACACCTCATGTAACGGGTGGATGCAATATCTGGGATATCCCCAGATGGTAGGGGGAAATTTTAACGAAGAAAAAGAGGGAAAACTCCTAATTTCAGCAATTAAAACATTTATTGTACACAAAGTAAAATCCGCACTTACAGGATTCTAAGAGTAAAAACGTTTCAATGGTAAACCACTCTGCCGTATAGGCACAATGATGTGTGAGAGACGGAGCAAATACTGTCCTTTGTCCTTGAACGCGTTTCGTCGTACTCGACTTTTTCAAAAGGGTATTAGGCCTCTGTCTCTCAACATATATATACTCCTTTTAATCTGTCTCTTCTTAATTGCAGAATTCTCTCCACCTGTAATCACCGTGGAATGAATCCTCTATAGTAGCATGGAAATGTCAGTTGTGGCAAAAGGATGTTTTAGACATCTGTGATCGGCTACTTTGTATATACATACATCAAAATAGTATATGCCCTTTTATGTATACATAAATCTAAAACATTATTTCTGGTCTTTCAGATCCAGAACTAGGAAACGGATGAGAGAAGATAACTAGAAGGAATCGGTGAAGGGACCCTCTCACAACTCACTTCTTCAGTGGATCCCAGGATAAAATCAAGGACAGATAAGTACTTTTATTCCTCACAAATTACTGCTCGCAAGTGCTCACTGATTGGATTTATACCCCAGATGTAAGATTATATTCTGAGACCAACTTCCCCTGGAGATTTCGGACAGGCAGATCACAGCATTTAACAGCTGAATGGTTTAAGAGGAAAGCCCCCTCTCATTCGGTGTCTCCAGTTGACCTTTTTTTATTTTGTTTGCTATATTGTTTAGAGGATCGTTTTATATTGCTTTCTCATATTGTTTTGGTTTGCTATATTGTTCATACTCACAAGCTTATAAGCGGGACAGAAGACTTCACCACAAGTTTACACTATAACTGGTTTAAACACTAGTAATCAAAAAAAATTCCTCCTAAGGATTGGGGGAAACAACACGCAGTCACACTTTTCTATTTAATAGCCTTTATTAACACAAGAGAGGATTTGCACAGTAAGAGCTCACACAGGCTTTTCGGAAATCATTTATTTATAGAAGGAATCACTGTATCAATTCAATTCATTCATTAATCAACAATGTAATAATGTAAGAGAATAAGAGAATATATGCAATAGCTCACCGTCACATATTAATATAGGATACATAGTTGTTTTTGAGGTGACACAGACAATTATTTCACTCATTTCTTTATTTCACATACCAAGCGCAGCATATCATAGACTTCACTGTGGTTCTGATTGCACATTGCGGCAGCTGGTCATTATTTACACATAGTGTTTCCTCCTAGCACAACTTCTTGTTCTCTTGACTAAAGGTGATCATACACTTTACAACCATCGCAAGACCTTAGTCTTGCGATGGTTGTAAAGTAATTAAAAAAACGTACGATCTGCCCATCTTGGACAGGCAGATCGTACTCTCGATCATCGCAAGCCCGCCCCCCTGAGGGGCGGGCTTCCGATGACCGCGATGCTGAACGGGCAGTGTGCGCGTGCGCACACCGGCCTGTTCGGCATTTGTCTCCCGAGCACCGTTCAAACCAGCAGAAAATCGGCAAAAGAGGTGCGACTGTACAGTAGAAACTGTCGCACGTCTTCGTTCACACTGCTCGATTCTCGTACGATCACGGGATTTCCTGCGATTCTCGTAAGAGAATCAAGCAGTGTATGGGCACCTTTAGAAAGAGACCTGTTCCTTTCCATTCATAGATGAGATTAAAGATATCACTTTGGACAAATGGGAGCAAGTGGAGAGGAAGTAATCTTTCCGCAACAGTTTTTACAAACTCTATCCTTTTAGGAAACAAGACGTTAAGGCTCCTAGACATGGGTTGTTCTGACAAGGTAGTCAGTATCTTATTGAAAGCCAGGAAAAGCTGTACTAAGCGATCCTATAATAGAGTCTAGACAAAATTTCAAGAGTTTGCCTCTTCTCAGGGGTATTCTCGTTTAATGCTTCAGGTTAATCAGGTGCTAGATTTTCTCCAGCAAGACCTGGACATGAATTTAAGCATTAGTATCTTGAAGGTCCAAGTGTCTGCAATACCAGCCTTCACAGGTATTCAGCTGAGTTCAAATTATTATTATTATTACATAGTATTTATATAGCGCCAACAGTTTGCGCAGCGCTTTACAAAGTAAGGAAGACATTACAATTACAATACAATTCAAGACAAGATGGTAAGGAGGGCCCTGCCCCTGAGGGCTTACAATCTGAAAGAGGAGGGGGGAAATGATACATGAGGAGGTAGCTGTGTGGGGGTGAATTGTTTGAGAGCGTGATGGTGTCTTATCTGGTGTCTCAATTTTTCAAAGCAGTTCTTAGGCTAAAACCATCTAGGAAATACATTTTTCCAAAATGGGATCTACCCTATCTATCTGGTGTTGGATATTCTGGCCTCTGAAGCCTTTGAGGGTAAACTATCTCTGTTTCTCTCCATAAAGACAGCCTTCTTAGTGGCAGTTACTTCTGCTGGGAGGGTTCCTGAGTTGGCAGCATTAGGGTTTAAAGAACACTTCACAATGTTCCTAGCAGACAATGGAGTTCTCATTCCGACGATGGGCTTTATGCCATAAGTCTCTTTCAATTTTCATCTGAAGCAGGAAATTGTCCTTTTCATAATAGCCCTTAGAGCAGCCGAAAGTCAGCTGAAGAGCTCAGCTGAGCCAAAGCATATGCGTTCGGCTAGACTGAGCCAAAGCCACAGGCAAAGCAGGAGACCGGTCTGCCGAAGCAGTAAGTTCTCCCCACATATGTAAATAAATAGTAGGAAAAAAAAAATTAGCATTTTGACAGGTGCCGGCCGCATGACATCACTGCTGGCTCCACCTATCTGTTGACATTTGGCCAGTTGGGCTTTTTATTTCAATGAGTCCGTGGTGTCCTGGGCATTGCTGGATGATGTGATTGACCTTGGATTACATAATTGGATCCTTTTTTTAAATTTTTTTTTTTTTTTCATTTATTATTAAAGGACTTGTCAACAACTTTGGTTGTGTTTTTTGTTCAATTAAAGTTTTTTTTCTCCAAAAGTCTAGTTTCTTTATTTACATTTTGATTTACCCCTTTAGTGAATGAGTAAGAGTAAAATAACCCCTACTCATTCACAAGGGGGGGCAGCATCTGGGTCCCCCCTTTTTGAAAGTGGGTACCCCAATGCAAATAAGCACCCCTGCCCTGCAGACCCCCACAACCACCGGGTCAGGGTTGTGGGGAAGAGGCCCTTGTCCCTATTGACATGGTATAGTCTGGTCTGGTATCGTTTTGAAGGGGCCCCCATGCCGATTTTTTTTCCTTTTTGTTTAAATTCTTTTTTATTCTGCTCGCTACCTCTGAGGTAGCTAACAGAATAACCAAGCACGGCAGCATTCGGCTATTCAATCACAACTGTTCAGCCCCTATGAGAGCAGGGGTGAACAGCAGTGAATGAACTGCTGAAAACTCACCTCAGCTGATCCAACATGTTCCTTACTTCAGTTCAGCCGCAAGCGCTGAGGTTGTTCGGCTGAACCGAAGTGAAGTGAAGGGAAGCCGATGTACAGCTGTTTTTAGCCGTACAGGGCTACAGTGAATAGCCGAACGGCGTTCAGCTCCCTTCACTTCGGGTCGGTTATACACTCTGCTGCCTTTGGCAGCTGAGTGAATAACCCCCAATGTTTATGCATATGTGACCCCTGCTGCTCATTCATATGTAAATTGATGCTAAATTCAAATTCAATAGCAGCAGTGGGATGGGCAGTGACAGGCTCATCTAGCTTCTCTGTGAACCTTGACGTAGCCTGAGACAGAGGCTGAGAGAGACAGGAGGACAAAAAGCAGGACTGCCCTGGCAAATCTACGTATGCCCTGTCACTTATGCAAATTTCCATTTTTGCTAGTTTCAAACAGATCAGAGTGTATGCCTTTGTTGCTTTTTTTTGGATTTGGTGCAGACCCCCACTGAAAGTCTTCAAATGCCTTGTAAAGGGGATGTGTGGGCTTCTGCTCTGTTGCTGTAGCTTTTAGAAGGATCCTGCTGCATTGATTTATATGTCCTATAGTTGGGAAATTTAGCCTATGTAGAGTTAAGGAAATTTAGACTACGTAGAGTAAGGACACACTTATCAGAGGGGTCTTGATGCAGAAGTGTGGCTTTTTCATGTAGTTGCAAATGCTTGCAACAAAAACCTCTGTTTTAACCTGAGTAGTTGAAACAGTTAAGTTATTTTTTAACTGGCTGGCTGGCTGGCTGGCTGGCTTGAAAGTGTTCTGGGGTCCCTCATTGTCCTGGGATAGTTGCACACTCAAAATCCCACGAGGATGCACTTCAGTCTATTGCAGGGGCATATTCTCACAGGATTTCAAGTGCTTTGCTCTCCCAGGAGGCAGCAGTGATCTCACTCTCACCTCTTAGAAGTTTCAGAAGCCTGGGCTGAGGTAAACATTTTGTCTTCTTTTATTTAGCAACAGCTTGATTTTTAAATGGCGTTATAGGTAATATGACTTTGGGGAGTTGGGGGTTTCAACAGAGAGGACCCTCTTGGAACGTCATGGAACGTCACCTTTAAAAAGGCCTCTGAAAAAACAATTGCAGCCAGCAACAATTAGCAAATATGACCTGTGAAAAAGCACATGCAGTCTATCATCATGTGAACAGGGACAGGCTGTAGGACATCAACAGCATCAAAATCCTTCCCTCCCCCACCCCCGAATTCTCCAAGATACACAGCAATTTGCTACCTACAAGACATTCAGTAAAAGTTTACAAAAGACCTGACAGTGCCTACAAGCCCTACTGTAATCTCTCCCTAAGCACTTTATTAGCGGTATTTCTATGCTTTCCCTATTGCAGGAAAGGAACATTGTCATAATAGCTGCTATAGTTACATAGTTAGTCAGGTTGAAAAAAAGATGTAAATCGATGGGGGAGCCCTCCGCACACCTTGCAGCAGTCCCGGCCAGCAAGAAAGATGGTGCTCGTAGTGATAACCACGGATGGCGCCGTGCAAACACAGAACAAAAAAGCAGATCACCAGCACTCAGTAATAAAGTTGAATATGTCCCTTTAATTGGACAAACAACAAAGTCCAAATTCCATTCGCACTGCCACGGTCTCAAAACCACAAGGTATATGTGGTGCCCAGGTGACCACAAGGATGGCGCCGTGCAAAACACTAATAGTAAATAAAAGTAATTCACCGGCACACACTTGAAGGGTTTTTAAACACTGTCGCTCTGATGAAGGATCCCTGTGCGGACCCGAAACGTTAGCACCGTATGACAGTATGTGACATTGGGTATTGAAGAAACATATCAATACTTTAAAAACCCTTCAAGTGTGTGCCGGTGAATTACTTTTATTTAATTGGACAAAGACGTCACAGTGATCAGAGAAGCCGACGTTTCGGAACCGCGTAGGGTCCCTTCCTCAAGGCAAAAAAACGTGACGTGCCTTGAGGAAGGGACCCTGCGCGGTTCCGAAACGCCGGCTTCTCTGATCACTGTGACGTCTTTGTCCAATTGAAGGGACATATTCAACTTTATTACTGAGTGCTGGTGATCTGCTTTTTTGTTCCAGGTTGAAAAAAGACACATGTCCATCGAGTTCAATGTACCCTCACTGTTTTATATTGAGAAGCTGGCTTATCCAGAAGCCCCCTTATTGCTCCTTCTAAACCTGCTGACCTAATTTAAAAGGCCATGCAGTGGATTAGAGTTAAACAGAATTTGGCCTTACAAATTTCCACAACCTCAAACAAGCAAGAATTAGCCGCAAATCCATGGTAGCAGCAAACCCAAACCTCATTCCTAGACACAAAGCACATGTTCAGGGCAACTGGGAAATATCGAAAATTGGTGAGCATGAAAGTATACAGTTCATAAAGACTTTAAGTGTTACTGCCTCTGTGACCCTCTCTTTTTACAGCTCTTCGGATTTTGTATGCAATGGCAGGATTCACCCAAAAGATGGAAAACCATGTTCATTTCTTATAGAGTCTGTATTCTGTTTGCATAACATACCACAGAGTTACAAAACTGAATTGTGTAAACTAAAAGAGTATTCATTGTTTTCTTTTTTAAAGAAACAGGTCTGCGTCAATGCTGATAAAATTAAAACATAATAGTATAGTTTTTTTGGAGAAATATATTTTGCCACATATCCCAAGTAAACAATACGATCTTTCAGTGCAGACACCTTCCTGAATAAAGCTTTAATACTGACATAAGTGATATCTTCACTGTATTAGTAAATCCACAGATAGCTTCCTATGTGTGTTGTGTGCTTTGTCTGTCTCCCACGCGGCTTGCAGCCTAGCAACGACTGAAAAGAAGCTATTTATTGGAAAGGCTGGAAGGTCTCCATATCTTTTTATTATCTATGAGTGGATCTATCAATACTTCCAGCATCCATGCGATAAGGTGATAACTTGAGCTCCCTGCTTTGTACAATGCATTGCACATAGACCATTTGCCTAATTCATATGCAGAAATTTCATATGATTAGTCATCCTTAAACAAATATAACATTTCTCAAGGATCAAACCAAAACAGTATTACTGATGGCTATGCCAAAAAATTGTAGTAATAGCAGCGATTGGTACACAAAACAGAGGGAAATGTTGTTATGCTTATAGGCTTGGAAAAAATGTGCAAAGACCATTAAATTATAACTCTCAGTAAACAAAATAGTACCTAATAGTAAAGGCATTAGCACAATTTATATTCCCAGCCCTCCTAAAAAGTCTCACAAATAGCTGTTGTTCCCGCCAGCTCATAAAGCTTCTTATTATAGCATGACAAAGCTGCTTTACTGCTCTTGAAATCAGAGCAGCCTTGTCACCCTCATGTAGGGTGCAATATCTGGAATGGGGAACGTGAGAGTGACAAGTGAACGAAGATTTGTCTCACTCAGGGTAGACAAAGCCAGTTATGTTTTACTTTATGAAGTTTGAACATCACATAATAACTGGTTTTGGGACTTGTTTAGACTGCTGCACAGGAAAATGTAGATGTACATGAATGACTTGTAAAACATATTAACCCACATTGACCAGTTAGATCAACTTGTTATAAGCAGATCTGTTGTTAACCTGGCATGTACAATAAAATAAATTATGAAAACTATAATTTCACAATCTCAAGCTATGTTTATTAATTTTCTTTATTTGGTGTTTAATGCATAAACAACAATTGCAAAAAAAAAGGTTGCAAACCTATAAGCCAGATATACAATCCAACTGTGACCTTTGACCAGCGAAAGCAATTCATGATTATATCACATACCCAACCAAGGCTGGAGATTGTACAAACATTACACCCTCTCTTAGACTTTATCAAATGTGCAATGAAGAAGTCCTAAACTTGAAAGAGGAACATGCAAAGATGGAAGTTCAATTCTTATGTATAAATCCACAGGTGTTATGATCCATGCGGGTGGGTCCTCATCCCTTCTGGGGAGGTTAATGTGCTCATGCTGATACTCACAGGCCTTCAGACAGCTAATAATAATCAGAAGTGGTATGTTCATCCAGCTTGCCCAGACTATTTTATTTAGATGGCTTACCCCTGTTGCATAAGTAGCTTTATATAGATATAGAAACAAGCGGTTTAGGGCTTTCCAAGTGTGAAAGTGTTGGTGGGATATGTTTCTTCCACTTTAAAATGACAATTCTCCTAGAACAAAAAAATAATAACAGGAAGATATTTTTTTTTTTAGTTTCAAAAAGTTTTTTATTTTTCCAGTAATTACTTATCAAACGATACACTGACACGAACATTGTGCGTGTACGTACATGGTGATGTAAACATTGGCATTGCTATATAACAGTGAGTGGTAGCGACAGCAGACATGACATATTTTTAGCAATCACCCGGTAATTACTTAGTTAAGGTGAGGACTGTCCCTCACAGGGCTACTGCCACCGTAGTGAGGGACATACAAAGAGGGGGAAAGACAAGAGTGGAGACAGATCGGATGGGGGGAGGTATAGTAAAGAGGGGAAGAGAGGCGGGAATAGGTGTGACGCTCGATCAAGGTCAGTCACGAGCCAGCCTAAAGGCATGAAGTGGGGATTATTATAGGGTCATGAGGCGTGTGTCAAAGGTTGGTGGTAAGAAGTGTTTCACCCAGGGTTCCCATAGCTTTTCAAACTGAGGCATGCGGTCGGAAAGACGCGCAGAGAGTTTTTCATGTGAAAAGGACCAATGAATTCTGTTTTTAGTGGCTTGAAAAGAGATTTTGTTGGTTAACCAAGCACAGGCTATGGTATGTTTGGCAGCAGAGAGGACGTGGAGCATCAGTTTAAATTTAGAATGTGGAATGTTTGTGGGTTTAGCGTTGAGTAGTGCTGTTTGGGGAGTAAGGGGGATATGTGTGCCCATAAGAGTAGAGATCATTCTAAATATTTTAGACCAGTATGACTGGATGATAGGGCAGGACCACCATGTATGCATATATGTGCCGCTGGTAAGGCAACCCCGAAAGCAGTTGCCCTCGCACCCTGCTACAAAGAATTGGGCTCGGGATGGGGTTATGTACCAACGTAGGAGTACTTTATAGTTTGTCTCAAGGACCCTAGCACTCCTGGAGCAAGAGTTGGTGGAGGTCCATATCTGAGACCAGGTGTCTTCAGGGAGCACAAGCTCTAAGTCCTTCTGCCAGCGGCCCATATATGGGTGGAGTGGTGTGTGGGTGATTTGTAGGGAAGACGTGTATAATTGTGAGATAATGCCAGTTGTATGGGGGTCGCATTTGCAAATTTTCTCAAAGGGAGACAAAGATTGAAGGTGCCCACTTAGATTACTGCTTGCTTGTATAAAGCTCTTGATCTGTAAATAACGGAAGAGTTCGGATGTTGGGAGAGAATGTCGGGTTTGAATATCCGGAAAGGGTACTATACCGCTAGTATTGAATAGGGAGTGAAAGTGGGTGAGGTCCTTTTCTCTCCATTTATGAAATATAGCTGGGGAGTCAAATGCTGGAGGGAAGGCAGGGTGGTGTAAGAAGGAGAGCATGGGTAGATGGGGTGAAAGGAAGCCGCATGAGTATTTAGTGGCATCCCATATGCGGAGCGAGAGACGTGTTATGTTGTTGGAGATGTCTCTCCTGTCCTTAGGGTGCATCCACAAAAGATTATCTATTGCATATGGGTCACAATCTATCGCTTCAATTGAGACCCAGATAGGCACCTCTGTAGTTGCGTGATATTTGGTAATAGTTGCCAATTGGGCTGCATGGTAATATTTTTGGAGGTGTGGTACCCCTAGACCGCCTGAACGTCTGGATTGGTACATAGTGGTCGCTGGGATTCTAGGTTTTTTGTATGACCAAATGAAGTTAGAGATATGTCTCTGGAGGACTCTGAGCTGGTGCGGAGGTATTGGGACGGGTAGAACCCGAAATGGATATAGTAGTTTTGTTAATAGTGTCATCTTGACCGCCGCAATTCTACCTAGCCACGAGAGAGGGTATGTGTGCCAAATTTTAAGGAGGTTCCTAACTCTGGTGAATAAGGGAGGGTAGTTAGCGGGGTACAGAGAGGGATGGGAAGGGGTCAAGTGAATACCTAAATATTTCAAGGAGGATGGTTCCCATTGAAACTGATAATTGGATTTCAGCATTTCGAGTGCGTGTGGGGGCAACGTTATATTGAGGGCTTTGGATTTCGAGGTGTTTAAGTGCAGTCCTGATAGTTGGCTGAAAGAATCTATGAGATGCAAAGAGTTAGGGAGGGAGATGTGGTGGTGACCCGCAAGTGTAATGCCTGAGATGTCTCTGTGGATTCTAATTAGTTGGGCTAGAGGTTCGATGGCCAAAGCGAACAGCAGAGGAGACAAAAGACAACCTTGTCTGGTGCCTCGGAGGATGGGGAAGGGATCGGATCTATGGCCAGCGTACGTCACAGATGCTGTGGGGTTAGAATACAAAGCGGTAATCCAGGAGCAGAACCTCGACACGAAACCCCATTTGTTAAGAATGTAGAGTAAATATTGCCATGAGAGGGAGTCAAACGCCTTTTGCATGTCCAGAGACAGAAGCATAAATGGAACGCCACGTTGTTTAGCTTTTTCAATAAGAAGGCACGCTCGGCGAACATTGTCGCCGGCTTGGCGCCGGGGGATGAAACCAACCTGGTCCTTGTGAATAAGGGTCGGGATGATTAAGTTTAGTCTTGTCGCTAATACTTTGGCTAATAATTTGTCATCGATGCTTAACAACATCTTACGGGGGGAGTTAAAACCTTTGACATTGAGGGACAATATTTTGATTTCAGGAGACATGATCAAGGTGGATGAAAAGGTGCTGTGAGAGTTACATACCGGTTGATGAGCAGATTGATACGCATAATAAATCGGCAATAAAACAATTAAAACAAGGGTAACCGACGTGTACAGGGTCCAGCTGACAAGGGTACAGCGTTTCCGGTGTCAAGCTCAAATCATCTAAGGAGGTGGCTAATAGGTCAGTAGATCAATAGGCTTCCAAAGGGCGTCCATACATCGACAGCCGGAGGCTGCCAACACATGGACGTTCAGAAGAGCGGCACGGTTACTTAGTGGACAAAATGGGAGTATATGGAAGGCTAGAAGAGCAACACGGTTACTCAGTGAACAAAATAGCAACATGCTAACATTGGGCTATATTCTATCAAGAGAGAATAATTAGCAATTAAGAACAAAGAACAAAAAATAAAACGGAGGAAAACCATTGTGGGTAGTAATGAATGGCTGAGAACAGGCTAATATAAACATTTCCGAGGGTCATCATGGATAACAAACCGTCCTGTTGCTTAGTGATACCCGTATATGACTATAGGAACAAATTAGGGCAATGGAGAACTGCCGAGAGTGTGACTGGCCTAAGCCTTCGTGTGGGTTGTTATAACCGAAGGGTCTAAATGTAGTCACGACAAGTCAATGAGCCAAGCCATCGGACCTATGGTTGACACAGTGGCGGTTCTCCGTCGGCTCTGGACAAAGCCAGTAGCGAAAAAAAAGGGGGGTGATCTTGCTGTCCTTGTCATCCGGGTGAGTCCGAATCCGATGCTCCTGGTGTAGGGCGCTTCCGGTCCTGTTGAGAAATACGTGGAGATTGGGGTGCTTTGGGAGTCCCAGGTGGCACAGCTCGGTACATGCTTCTCTGATCTGATGTTGGAGAGCGATGCATATGGGTGTCGGCCACGAGGAGGCCTAGGTCCCCAAGCAGTCCCAGGGCATCCGTCAAAGTGGAAGCTTGATGTTGTCGGCCTCTATGGTTGGAAAGAAGGCGAAAAGGGAATCCCCATCTGTAAGCTATACCGTGGTGTTGTAGGTGCTGGAGGGCAGGTTTCAATTCTCTCCTCTTGGATATGGTAGAGGGCGCGAGATCTGCAAACACCTGGTAGCTATGTTCTTGGAAGGAGAGGTTCCCCTTTTTCCTGGATTCCAGGATAGGATAGACTCCTTCGTGCGATAATAAAGAAATTTAATTATTATGTCTCTCGGTGGGCCGTCTTTGGCACGGCGTGTGAGGGCTTGGTGCTCTCACACGCGGTTTTGGTGCCCGTGGGGGACATGGCTGCGCAGTCGGGTCAGTACCTTAGCTGTCGCTGATGTTTTTCCTCCGTATCGCGGGTATTTGCCGGTCGATGAATTCCCTGAAACGCCGGCGAGGTACAGAGCTACTCTAAGGCACGTCCGCCATAGAGTGCGCCGCGCATGCGCCCCTATAGATATTTTTTTATAGATATGACCTGGATGAACGAGAAGCATCACAGATAGGTTCAAGAAAGTTCTGGCAGCCAATGTAGTCAGATTTTCTAGCAGACCTAGCATACAAATTTTGAGTTCCTTGAGTAAAGATCCAATACCTCCTGTCAGAAGGACTGTGTACTGGTTTCAGTTCCAAAAAATGTACATGAAATCTGCTTGGTCTTGTGAGCGCCTCCAGCGCATTGATAGCTGGCGATAGATTTTAGCAAGTTTGGCTGGCATTAAAAGAGATTCAGTGTTGGAATTTATATTGGATCAACTGATGTCTGGCAAAGGCCACTGTTGTAAAGGATTGCCTCCACACCTACTCCCAATCCTTTCCATCTAGGTCTAGGGAATGCCTGGCGCAGGCAGACCAGTATGGATGTAGTACCTTATCAACCTTATCTCTGGGAACAATAGTTTTTATACACTAGATAATGATTTGCTAAAGTGGTGGTTCTCAGCAAAAGTTCAATTTTGGTTGATTGAAAGGTTAACTGGCAGGTCCCATATTGGGAATAGTAGTCATACCTGAGCTGCAGATATCTGAAAAAATCATGATTGGGAAGTTGTCACCACACCACTGAGTAAGGTATGGCCAGGAAATGGTGGAGCATAGAGTTTTTCCATAATGTGGCATAGGGGCGAGTATAGGGGACCTAGGTTGTGAATTATCCACCATGATCTGACAGTGGTTTTCATTAAGATAATTTGCAAATGTGGTAGCAAGCTCCATCTAATTTCCCTATCTTGCCTATGCCAAAGGTTTGACTTTGTAGATTTAAAAGTAAAGGGTAAACAGCTTGTTGAATCATGGTTATTAATATTAATGAGCTTACTAGCATCTAATTATTCAAAATTGAGTTTATACCTAAAGTGCAGCAATGAAATGCCATCTGTTGACCATCAACATGTTGCTGTTCATCATAAGCCTCCAGAGAGAGAGTGCAAAAGCATCCTATGAGGTTTGTTACCACAGATTGGTAAACAATGCACAGTAGGTTGTTTTGTTATCAATGTTTTGACATTGCTGCCTAAGCTTTAGCACTAGATTTTCGGAGCACTATTGAATGGACATCAATTATTTTATGCCACATGGATAGTACAACATAAAAATTCCAATTAGCATTTGAATCATCAAAAAAATCATCAAAAGAAAGTCACACACAAAGGCTTATAAATAGAACTGAATCTTTGATTACCAATCACTTAAAGCGGGAAGCTGCTATAAAAGGTATCAGCATTTTAGGAGCTATCCAATACTGACACTTGGCTGTTTGCTTTAGTTAAAAAAAGTTCAACAACAGCAAGAGACACTAGTTGTATGGCATGTACTGAATATGTCTATAGCTAGACTACCACTAAGTATATTGGTCCCCTGATATATTGACATGAGTCTAGTTGCCTGTAACATGTATACACACACTGTAGGGATATGTCTTTTGAGCTGTAGTGCAATGTGCAAGGAGTTATTTTCTCTATGTTTACTGCACAATGCAGTATACATACATGCAATGTCCTTCTAAGAAAGGAAAACTTAATGCAGCATTCCTCAAGATCTCAGTGCTTCATCTAAAAACATAACAGTCAAGGGATACAGTAGTAAAGGGATGTATAAAGAAATTCCCTTGATCATGAATAGAAGCTACACAATTTAAACAAGGTACAATGGATTGCCACCCTAGGAGAGAAAAAGATAAGAAAGATTTGAAATTGTTACAGCACACTTATTTGTGTTGAGGAATTGTAGCCATTGTACCATGTGACAGAACAAGTAATAATTGCATGTAAAAACTTTTTTTTTTATTGTAAAGTGTATCTGAACCCAAGGAACAGAAATGTTATATATTGCAGCTTACCAGTCCAGATCTTGGGGCGGGCACATGCGCAGTGCAAATCTTCGGCCAGGAGACGAGGAGAGACACAAGGTAAGTCAACGGAGGCAGCGTGCGCCCGCACCGACTCTGTGGGACAGGAAGTGCCAGGAAGAAAGAGGAGTCAGCGCTGGATCGCTGACTCCTCTTTCTTCCTGGGGATTGGAAGTATCCTTTAATGTCCCTTTAACTCTAGGCGAATACTTAATTATACAGTTGGGAGATGCATATGTGCACTGTTGTAGTCATTCTGTCACTTTTGTGATTCATACATCTTTGCCAGACAACACAGTCAGGAGCGTGACACCACTTTCTTTATTAATAAGCAACACACTAATAAGGATTCAACTCTGCTCGATGTTCTCTCCCCTCTTGTCAGCACAAGTGCATGCAGCAGAGTCTAATTAGCTCCATGATCTGCCCTTATGTCTTCCAGCCTGAGTGCTGTTATGCAAAAACGGAGGCACAGATATAAAAAGTTACAGGTACTTAGGCTGTTTTTTATTTTAAAAGGAAGTTACAAGCGCATTGGTGTTTTTAACCTCTCTACCTGCCTTCAATTAATGTTTTTATTTGCCAGTCCCCAATTAACCTGGTTGCGGGCACTAGATGGCTGTGCCCATCTGCTTAAAGTGACATTAAACCCTCAGATTTTGTAACATAAAACAATACTGTAATGTGTGCCATACTGTAACCCATGGTTCTTTCCCTTCTCTTTGCTGCTCTTCCTTTTAAATCCGTATCTCTTCCCATGCTGGGCAGAACTTCTGTTTTGCAGCAGACTGCCTTGTCTCTGAAATGGATACATGGTGTCTGTGTGCAGGTTCACAACCTGAGCCAGCACTACAGGAAGAGGCACCCAGCTGCAAAGGGAAGTTTTCCCCCAGCATGAGAAGAGATAAGGGCTAAAAAAGGAAGAGCAGCAATGAGAAGGGAAACTACCATGGATTACAGTAAGGCACACATTACAGTATTGGTGTATGGTAAAAAATCTGAGGGTTTAATGTCACTTTAAGCAGGTTACTGTGTCATAGATTGTGAGCTCTCAAACACATTTATTTCTACCTAGTAAACTAAACCATATTAAAGCCAACCGGTACAACATTTACAGGGTTATTCACAAAAGGGTGAAGTGTGTGGAGAAGGCAGGAGAAGTGAACAATCTAAGCAAAATATCTGATTTGGAAAAATTCTCCAATTCAGCTCACTTTCATGTTCAGCTATGTTGTCCTAGATTGTTCACTTGTCCTGTCTTCTCTAAATTATTTCCCCTTTATGTGAATAACCGTGTGAGACTCACTGAAATATAAACACTCAGAATCATGAGATGCACTAAAGAACAGACATACATGCATACGAACTGATGTATGTACAGCATATCACAGCTTCACACTTACTCTTGATATCCCCAATAAACAGAACATAGTTGCTTTACAATATGCCCACAGTTTGTCTGAAACTGAGGAGGAGAGTGATCAGAGCCGTCAGGGAGAACCAATTCCAATTCACAATAATGTTCCTGCAGTTGAAGCTTACTGCCAAGTTGGCTCGATTGATGAGGAGGATGGAGAGGATGATGAGGTCTCAGACCTTACCTGGGTAACAGAGATTGTAGAGTAGAAAAGTGAGGAAAAGGAGGAAAGTGAGGAAAATGAGGAAAGTGAGGAAAATGAGGAAAGTGAGGAAACGGAGGAAAGTGAGGAAGAAGAGGAAAGTGATGAAGAAGAGGAAAGTGATGAAGAAGAGGAAAGTGAGGTAGAGGAGGAAAGTGAGGAAGATGCACAATATCAGCAAGGCAGTTTGTCGTCCAGGAGCAGTTTGCAGAGGAGTGGAGACAGTAGCTGCCCGTGTCCATTGGATGGCATTGCTCAACTGGTGCAGGGCACTGGTTTCCCTAAGTGAACTCTGCAGAGCTCAGCAGTGTGGGCCTTTTTTAAACATGTGAATCAGACAGCACTAAAGTGACTTGCAGCCACTTTGTGCAGTGTATCAAGCATGGTTAATCTACTAGTTGTTTGGACATCTCATGCATGATCACCAAAAAAAGCAAAAGGCCTACACTCCTTGTTTTTTGTACAGCATATCACAGCTTCACACTTACTCTTGATATCCCCAATAAACAGAACATAGTTGCTTTACAATATGCCCACAGTTTGTCTGAAACTGAGGAGGAGAGTGATCAGAGCCGTCAGGGAGAACCAATTCCAATTCACAATAATGTTCCTGCAGTTGAAGCTTACTGCCAAGTTGGCTCGATTGATGAGGAGGATGGAGAGGATGATGAGGTCTCAGACCTTACCTGGGTAACAGAGATTGTAGAGGAGAAAAGTGAGGAAAAGGAGGAAAGTGAGGAAAAGGAGGAAAGTGAGGAAAAGGAGGAAAGTGAGGAAAAGGAGGAAAGTGAGGTAGAGGAGGAAAGTGAGGAAGATGCACAATATCAGCAAGGCAGTTTGTCGTCCAGGAGCAGTTTGCAGAGGAGTGGAGACAGCAGCTGCCCGTGTCCATTGGATGGCATTGCTCAACTGGTACAGGGCACTGGTTTCCCTAAGTGAACTCTGCGGAGCTCAGCAGTGTGGGGCTTTTTTAAACATGTGAATCAGACAGCACTAAAGTGACTTGCAGCCACTTTGTGCAGTGTATCAAGCATGGTTAATCTACCAGTTGTTTGGACATCTCATGCATGATCACCAAAAAGCTATAAAAGCACATGAAATCTACCAGATAGCAGCAAAAGGCCTACACTCCTTCTTGTTTCTCCCTTTTCTCCTCTCCTCACACTACACAAAAATCTCCATCTACAGTCTCAAGCTATAGGGATGGAAGTCTTACAAGGAGTTTGAGAGGCATACCCTACGGAGCTTTCAGCAAGGAAGAGAGTCAGCATGGGGCCATGCAGAGTAGAAGCAAGATTAGGCTTCAATCTATGCTAGAACAAAGTGTCACATTATAATGCAATAACATCCCCCACATTACATAAGTGTAAAATATAAAGCACCAAAAAAGTATATGCTATATTATACTGTATACATACTGTAATATTCAGAATGGTTTGGATCGATAGCCAGCCGTGTTAGGAAAATAAAAGTCTTTCTTTTCTCCCTAAAAGACTCCAATAAAAACAGCTTAACTTCAGCAAATGTAACAAATAAACAAAACTTCTCTTAAATGTGGCAGAAAGTTTAGCTCACCACCTGTACACATACGTCCCTTCTCAGGGTTAGCACCCTATCCTGCTCTCAGAGGGTTCAAACACAGACACCGATGCCCAACAATGTCTCAGTAGCAGACAGCTCCACACCCAGCCATGTGTCCTGCTCCAAACACACCTCACACACACTCCAGGCTGGCTTCCTATGTTTTTTAACCACTTCAAGACCAGGTGTTTAGACCCCCCCTTCATGGCCAGGCCATTTTTCAGTATTCAGCGCTGCGGTACTTTGACTGATGTTTATTCCGTCATGCAATGCTGTACTGATACGAATTTCATACCATTTTTTGGGGACAGATAGAGCTTTCTTTTGGTGGTATTTAAACACCACTGGGGTTTTTATTTTTTACAATAATTAAGAGAAATTACTGAAAATTTTGAAAAAAAAACGTTTTTTTTAACATTATTAGAAAACATTTATTATTACCCAGTTTTTTGGTAAAATATAAAAGATCGGGTCACGTCGGGTAAATAGACACCAAAAATGTCAAGCTTTAAAATTGTGCGTACACCCGCAAAATCGCAGAAAACCTACCATACCCAAAATTGGCCAAAGGCGACGCTTTAAAAGCTTTTGCCGCTCATCAGTTTAGTGTTATCAGTGATTGATGGCCCTAGAATTATTGCTCTCACTGCGACGTTCGCGGCGATATGTAACATGTGCGGCGTAATGGGCGCAATCGTCTTTTTTGCATGTATACGCCCCGACGTTTGCATGTTTGCATGCGTGTATGTCTGGGTGGGGGACTTTTTTAAAAAAAATTGTTTTTTTTATCCTTTTTTATGTGAAACTTTAAACTTTGCGGGGGGGGGGACTTACATTTTTTTCCACTAAACTTTATTGCTATCACATAGGGGGCTAATAAAACCCCCCTATGTGATAGCAAAATATGTGACAGGTCCTCTTTATGGAGACAGCAGGGGTCTCCAAGACCCCTAATGTCACCCAGGACCCCCCAAAAGAAGCTGATGAAGCACAGATCTGCGCCATCAGCGTCTTTCCAGCTTCTGAAGCTGGTGAGTGACACAAGAATGCGGAAGTGATGTATTATACAACACTTCCGCATTCTTGGAGAGGAGAGGGGACCGGAGGGAGCTCGTGTACCGAGCTCCCTCTGATCCCCTGTGACACAGGCGACATGCTGATCCCGGGCTCGCACCGGGCACAGCGGAGTCCGGGATCAGCAGGACAACGGCGGGGGGACACACCGATCGGCAACCCATACACGCGATCCGCCGGCTCTACAGCCGGCGGATCGCTTGTATGGTAATAGGCATCGCTGCCTGTTTTTAAATAATGGCCATTTCCCACTTGCGCGCGCGGAGCTGCGCGCGTGAGGGGGCGTGTCTGAGCGGACTTCTAAAGACGGCCGCTCAGATCTAGAGAGCTCCTGGCCAGCCGTTTTTTTACTACGGCCGGCACGGAGGTAGTTAAACACTCCCAGCAGGCCCGAATGCCTTCAGTCAGAGTTGGAGGCTCTTTCCTACCCAATATCTCTATGAGCCTCTGGATTCCAGGTCCTTTCATTACTATCAATCCTGGGAAGACTGCATAGCAGTTTCCCTTTTTAAAAAACTCACCCCGCAACCCCTCAACCTGCTTTGGTGAGAACTTCTGACAGTATTCATTTAAAACTTTTTTTTTTCTTTTCATCCTCTTAAAGGATGAAACATATATGTAACATATATTCTAAATAATTGGGAATTATACCGTCCATCCAGGATGCATTCCTGTGAATGATACTAGAAAATAAATATATACAAAAACCGTCAAACCTCAAATAATCCCCCATCTCATTCACAGCCCATTATGTAACATTGCTAACAGCCAGGAAGGATGCAGGTCAGGTCACACAGCTAAAGCTGGTGGTGCCTCCCCATGTCCTGTAACATGGTGACAGTAACAAATTAGTCACAACCACAACACTACCATGCAATTAGGTTCCACACAGTTAAACTACGAATTCTGCACAGGAATTTTTACCATTGTATGTAGGAAGCAGGATTGCCAATCGTCTGTTTACAGACAGTTTATTAAAAAAAAAAAACATTTTGCTCTGATACGTGATAATCTTTGGATTTTCACTGGAACTTCACTGTTGCTTTTGTGTTGCCTTGTCTAGCATCATGGACATGGAGAAGGCTCTGGTCTGGGTCTCCAGGAGCAGAGCTCTACTTGCCTGGAGTGGCACCAGCCTGATGCACAGCAATGCTGCATCTGCTGCCAGTAGCGGAGGTTGCATCTGATAAGGAGGGTGATGGTGTGTGCACCACTGTTGCCCTTGGCCCACTCTAAATTATAGGCTCACTAACTTCTAAATTTTCCTAGGATAAAAAAGCAGACTAGACATCAGTTCTTAATAATGAGCTGAAAGCACCCAATTCAGCATTTAGTCATGCTCAGTTTTGTAACACTCGCTGTTTGACTTTTTTTTGAGAATACATTTTTATTTGTTTAATTTCACATACAATTCCATAAATTACATAATAATATCAGTAACCTCTACATATATGGCTATGCCATATCTAGAATTTCTTGATTTCTTCTTAATTACAGGTGAACTACAGCCTATCATACCCACTCCTTCATCCATTCCCCTCCCCTCCCCTCCTCCCCTAAATCCCAACTCATTCCCTCCCCCCAAAAAAAAAAAAATGGATTTTGTACAAGAAAGGGAGAAGAGGAAAGATGCCATTCCTCATGTTCTTATAAATATTGTTGGATCTCTGTTGAGCCAATAAAAACCAACCATGGTCCCCATTTTTCTACAAATATCTCATGTCTATTATATGCACGTGCTGTCAGTTCTTCCATTCGCATTATATGGTTCAATTCCAATACCCATTCCCGGATCTCAGGGGTGTTCACTTGCCTGCAGTATCTTGGAATTATCGCCCTTGCTGATTCCAATATGGGGCATGTCAATCCCCTCTTTATACTTTTTACTGAGCCCGGAAGCATTGATAATAGTGCCACTTCTGGGGTTTCAGATATTTTAACACCCATAATTCTGCCTGACAGCTCAAATATGGTTTTCCAGTAGGGCTTTATTCCATGGCAAGTCCACCATATGTGTAGCATTGTGCCCTCTTCCCTTCCACATCTCCAGCACATTTTAGTTACTTGCGGATCTATTTTATGTAATTTCACTGGGCATCTATACCACCTGGTTACTATTTTAAAGTTCCTCTCCTGGGTACCGGCGGATATACTTGATTTAGAGGTAAGGAGGAAGACTTTATGCCATTCCTCTGCTGTAAAGGTCTGTCCAATTTCTCGTTCCCACTCCTTGATGTAATAAGGGGGGATGGGAGCATTGTTCCCAATAGTATGTTGTATATTCTTGACACCCTGTGCTTCCCCCCCGGTTTATTTGAAATCATATTCTCAATTGGGGTCAGTTCCCTATCTATCGGTCCCTGGGAGCGCAGGTAGTTATAAAAATGTCCAAGTTGGAAGTATTCAAGCCATCTACCTTGACCCGCCGTTCCTGATGGCAGTAGGTCTTTTAGGGGGAGTACCCCACGTTCATTCATCGCTTGTCGTATTGGGGAATGACTTGAACTCCTCCATCTCAGAAATCTCGTATTCCCCATTCCTTGTGGGAAATCTGGGTTGCCAAGAATAGGTGTCAGTGGTCCTGTATAGGATGATACCCCGTACTTCTTAATCAGAGCGTCCCATATGTTTATTATCGAACCAGTTACAACGGACTGGTTCCACCCCCGCGGGCGTTTGTCTGGGGTTATCCATGGCAATGATGTTAAGGGTATTGAAACCTCAGCTTGTTCTATTGTTACCCAGAGTTTGGGCCGCGTGGGGCTGAACCAGTCCATCAACCTGTTCAGAGTCGCTGCTCTATAGTACATCTCCATATGTGGTAAGCTCCCTCCCCCTTCCGATCTTCTTTTAACCAAGATATCATACCTCAGGCGCGCTCCGGAGGTACCCCAGATATATTGTAACAGCACAGATCTTAGTCTATGGAAATATGATCTGGGGATCTTTATCGGGGTCGTCTGAAATATGTAAAGGAATCTTGGAAGAATGTCCATTTTAAATAATGTCATTGTCCCCGCCCAGGAATGTTTGTTCTTCCTCCAAGCCTCCATTCGTAATTGTGTCTTCTCCAAAAGCGGTAGACAATTCAATTCAAATAATTTTCTTGCATCTGCCGGTATTTTTATTCCCAAATAGTCTATCGCTTCTGGGGCCCAAACGAATGGGAAGCTTGACCTCAGAACCTCCCACTCACCCTGAGGGAGAGTCACATCCAAACACTGGGATTTGCTGGCATTCATTCGATAGTTACTGACTTGCCCAAATTGCTCTATCTCCCGCAGGACCAGTGGGAATGCTATCCTAGGATTTGTAATATATAGTAGCAAATCATCCGCAAAAATGCTTAGTTTATGGATCCTCCCCTTGATGTTCACTCCCCTTATGTCTGTATTCTGGCGGATTGCCACAGCTAGGTGTTCCATAGCTATGATGTACAGTAAGGGGGAGAGTGGGCACCCCTGCCGGGTCCCATTGGCTATTTTTACTGGGTCTTTTTAACTATAAAAAGACCCTTTTTAACTATAAAGCTGAGCAGTTTACTTGTTGTGGGTATTGTATATGTTGTCTATGCTGTATAAATGTTGATTCTATTCATTTTCATTAGGAGTTAGTGTAAAATGTTTAGTAAGTCAGTAAAAAAGTTTTTGAGGAGTTGGTAACCCTTGTGGAAAGCGAGATATATATAAGATGCCACCCTTACAATAGGTTCAACAGGGGTAGGCCAGTCAAATCAAACTAAATAGTAGGACCTAGATTAGTTTGCATTCACTAAACTAAAAAAAGGAAAAATAATGAAATGTATGTTTACTGTCAATCTTTGCACAGCAGCACTCAAACTGGGAGAGGAAGGAATAGCACTAGAAACCAGTCAGTCCCTGCTGTAGGACATTTGCCGACAGAGACCATGCTGACAAGAGAAGAGACAAGAGTGAGAGTTTTAGCGGAACTAAAAATCTATGGTGGGGGATACTTCCCATAAAGTTCAAGTTTGGGAATTATGGCATACTTACCTGCCGAAGCACCTCCACTCCAGCAATGCAACATCCACAATTTCCCTCATTGCTCTGTCACTACTGTTGACATCTTTGTACTATGTTGTTTTGGGTTTGGGGTCTTCAGCCATTTTGATGGTCAGTCCGGTTTAATGTAGTTCATGACAAGTTGATTCACACTGGCATCCAAGGCTCATTGAGCTAAGGCGTAATGAGTACACTGTTGTTGTTGACGCACAGCTTGTTTTGCAATCAGAAGAAAACTGCTAGCATCTAAGGCAGAAGCCTTAAAAAAAAAGAAATAAATATTGGGCCTCATTCATCAAGTTTTACTAGCGCATGCTAAACTGGCCTCTCATTTGATAATATTTCAAGGTCACTTTACATGCCTTCAGTGCTAATGCATTGTGATAAATCAGGCCTAATGTCATAAATCAAATACATAATCGGAAGTATAATACTGAATGTTGGTTTGATCTGTAAATGATAATGAGTCTACAAATAAAATTATACAGGCTAGATCTGCACGTTTGAAAACAAACAGTGTTAATCGAGCCATCTGAGATATAAACCCATGTTTCAATTATATGTTGAGACCATTATTTATTGTACACCTTGTGTTTCATATGTATGCATTTTCTGTGGAGCCATGGAATACATATTATATCAAATTTAATCTTCAAAGCAGAAACAATTTGATAGGAATATAGCCTGTGTTTCTATATTCTGTGATTATTTCTAGTCAGGGTTAGATGTAAAGATGCATTTTATATTCATGGTGAGACTAGCTCCCTGAGTGCATTTATTCATCTTCATTGTACCAGCTCCATCTAACTACAGCAGTCATGCTAAATCTCATAATATTATATAAATGTTTTTCATACTAAATGGCTTAATTCATAGAATGGGTATTATGGGGACAATTACTATAACAAGAATTTTTAGAGGGAAAATTCTTCTTAAAAGAAAAATAATGTGAAGCGTACTTGGAAAGTGATAAAACCCAATGGTTCATGCATATGTTTTAAGAAAAAAAAATCTAGTGTTACCTCCTTGCCCGTTGTCCTCTTTGACTTTGGCAGCTGTAGAAGAAATATACATCACCATCAACATCCTGTAATCTCACCAGAGTTATAGTTATTTTTTTTTTCTAAAATATTGTATTGTAAAGATGAGATTTGTTTAATTTCAGATCAATTTTAAAAGGCACATGCTAGGACTGGACTTTGAGGGGTGCGATTTGTTTTCATCTGAATACTGCAGAGCTGTGTATTAAAATCAGTGGTTGGGAAAGCCAGTAGAATTTATGAAATTCTGAACACCCAGTTACTTATCACCCAAGAGTAATCGTAGAAATAAAATAACAGATGCCCGATCAAGGCAAAAATAATGAATGTGTCTGTGGTGGGTGGCCACAGGCTGAACTAGCTGGAAAACAAAAAACTGCCTCAGTTGCTGATATTGCCCTTTCAAAAACAGCCCCAGCATCCAAGTTAACAGAGCACTCTGCAGTTTTAGCATCTCAAGGGTGGCGGGAGCATGACCTCATGTTCACCCTCTAATTTGTTTGGCTTGCCTTACTCCAAAAAAAAAATTTCCCTTTTAAAGCAAAGTAGGGCTGCTTTACCTCCACATCCTGTTCAGATTGTTTAGGAATACCATATAAGGCACGAAGACACTGTAGTAAGAGTCTGTAGCGTGTAAGTGTAGTTTCACCTTTAGCATGTCCACGTCCCTTAAGGCAAGCAGGCCTATCAGTATTAGGTTTCCCCCAGGAGTTAATACACAAAAATATGTACTCTTGCTGTAGAATGTCACAAGTAGAGGCTAGGTGGTAAAGAGTAGATGTACTGTACAGCAATAGAGAAAACCAAATGGAAGGCACTGTGGAGCAAAGATTGGTGGAAGAGAGCAGGAATAATCTGTGGATGTAACAAAGGTCAGGAAGCAGAAAGCTGAGATATCCATGAACATAGCAGTGCTCAGCAACATTACACACAAAAAAAATGAATTAGCTGTACTTGGTCAGCAGCAAATGCAATCACAAGTGCAGGCTAGTGAACTTTACATATTGTGCCTCCTGAGATTTCCAATCCCAGGGTCCAGGGGTATATGTCAAGCCTGGTTACCTGGGAGCTAGGGAAAGGTAAGGATGGCAGCATGTAAGTGCTGGCAGAAGCTGCATCTCATTGCCCAGCAACCGGAGTACTGATGGTCAAGAGGAGGAGCAAGGCTACGTCTTACAGCCTGGTAACCAGGACAGAAGCCAGCATGGAGAGTAGAGACGCCATGTCCCATTGCCTAACAACCAGGACAAAAGCCACTGGTGGGTTGATAGAGACAGCGATGGCTGACCAATGTTCAGGTTGGTATGCTGGCTGTTTTTTATAGCAGGATGTCAGAACACAAGGAACCTCCTCCAAATGTTGCTTTTCTATACTGTAAAGCCCATAAACGTAACACCCACTTATATGTTTCAGCTGGACCATAGTCATAGCATAAGTGTTCGAGCGGCTGTCTAAAATACCAGTGCTCAGTCATGACTCCCGTCTGCCTATAAACTAAGAAGTCATGTGGAAAAGTACCAGCACATGGCAACAAATATTTTCAAAAGTGCATTAACAATAAAGCATACAGCTCCAAATTAACAAGGCAATCAAGCTGACACATTTTAGCCTAAACAACCTTAGTACTAGCTGACTGTCAATACCACATATTCTATTAGCAAATCCATCCCCACACCTAGGTGGGAGGAGTAAACATTCAATTAGTAAATACTTGAACATGTTTAAAAACAACATAAATGGAAAACAGATCTGCATAAAAAGACAGTAAGTCAAAAAACAAAAGTATCATAAAAACTATGTCACATAAATATAACATTATCTGCTAATTCAAGCTGACATCCCAGCACTGTTATAAACCTAGAAAGATCCTAGGGTAAAATCTAAAAATAAAAAAATCTCATACTAAAGGAGCCTCCAGTCTCTAAATCACTGTATCTACCCTTTCAGCACCACAGAAACAAAACAAGGACATATTCCCATCACGTGTTTTCAAAAACTGTCTTGACACATTGGAAGATCATGAGGCATTTACCTGATAACCATCACAGTAATTCTCTCCAATTCTAATTCTAAGTGACCAGGTAGTGCACTGCACATACTGCAGGGAACACACAGAACATGTAACTACAACATATACTACCTTAGGTGTATAGCAATTTATGAATTGTTTAATGGGAAAACTCTCCCCTGTTATCATAGAATTTACTGTCTTGATTTTCTTGTGCACCTTGCAGCACCTGCAAGTGCTAAACCTACATCAATATGAGCCTACTGTAGGCAACTGTGTCTTACAGATATCATTGGATTCAAAATAACTGGGGATAGCATGTGGGGGACCTGTGGCTGCAAAAATGGCAACCATTGCTAAAAACTTGAAATAACTGTTTCTCTGCAAAAAGAATAAGTCCCTTTTAACAATACTAGTATTATGACGTAATTCAATGGAAATAGTAACAAAAGTTAAATGTTAATGTACTATGGTGTAATATTTTCAACCTTCCTATCCCTCAAAAATTACTTCTAGACCTGCTTACAGCAATTCTCTTTGCTGTATTAATGGACAATACAGGGTACCCCTTCTCTACAAGGCACCTCCCAATAATCACAGATTCTTTCCTAAAAAGGATATAAGAAGAACAATTCCTATTGGCCCTGATTAATTCACCCACCAGAATTGTTTTAATAATCTGTGAAGGGTGACAGATGGATGTTTGCAGAGTACAGTTTCCCACACATGACTTGCTGAAAGTGGACACAGAGACCAAACCCATGGCAATTCCCCCCCAAACCATAATGCCAATAAAAGCAATCCTTACTGCATCCCGCACTGCATGTGAAAATACAATTTAAGTCATTCCCATTCAAACACTGCACAAACTCTGAAATCAAGATGTTGTACCATTCCTTATAATAAGGCGATTGTTGATACATTTCAATACCACACAATTGTTCATCCACGGGAGTTCCCACCTGCAAAGACATGGAGCTCCTCCTACCAACCCATATACAGATTGGCAAGAGAGAATACTAAGCCCCCCTAGAAGTTCTGTGCCTCTGCAAGTTAAAACCCCCATTTTTACTTTATTCTTGATCTGGGGAAAATGTAGGCATGTACCATGCCATCAAAGTAAGTGTGGACAAAGCAGGACAGGAGCGCGACTACCAAAAAGGACGTGGATAGGTATATGCATTACAGATTGTAAATGGATCTTTGTATGTGAAAAATTCCGTGACACTGTTAATAGTGGACAAAGGGACTTACAGTTCGAGGCTACCCCGTGATCTATATGCCGCCCTCCTTTGGAAGGTCCAGGATCGCAAGTCACTCCCTCTTTTCAGATGTTTTAGCGAACAAGAGGTAGTCCCCAATACACACCTACAGGGCGTTATCAAGATACAGAGATTTTTTAAAATGTCCGTTTGGTAGGCGTTTTACAACAAGACCATTTTTATACACATGTGTGTTTATGTCCATTTGCACGTGTGTGCACACACATATATATGTATGTATACATGTATGTGTGTGTGTGTATGTGTACACACATATTTTAATACATTTTTAATTTGTTATTGGTTTTTATGGGTGCATGCACTTATGGGGGTATGCATGTATTTTTACATCCATACGTGTCCATGTGATCACACACATGGACTCGTTTTTAGACTTCACCCACACAGGAGCAGTTCACCACTGCACCGATTCCCAATTCTTTTAACACTAATTAAAGTTTTTCACACACATTTAATAAATATTTTATCAAATAGTATTGTTCTGGCGCTACATACAGTTTATAGATCAGATCCCCTCCAATTAAACGTTAGCCCCAAATAAAAATGAATTGTCATCTAAAGCCATATATCCACAGCAGGTCGAGCACTGACAGCTCGCACTCAAGGCGGACCCAGACTGCTAATCCACTCCCCCCTCATGTGAGCGGCGGCCTATCACCAGGCTCAACGAAACCACACTCCTCCCCCCTGTTTCATTTAAAAACAGTCAAATCTCCTGTGATCTCCAGCATCTTTTAGGCTTGATAAAGAGGGATTCCTCGAAACGCGTAGCCACTGGAGACACCCGACCACCAGAGACCTCCACCACCTGAGACCTCCACCGCCCACACCGCTACCGATCCAGACCAACGACGCACGGCGTGCCCGAGCCGCGTGTAGCTCCTCCCCACTCTTCCGTCTTTGACCGACGCGGCTCGGCCCGGCCAGCCGAGTCAGTGGGTGGCCGTACGGATGCGCACCTCCAATTGATCAGCCTGCTACACCACCGGGGACACTCTTGCGATCCTGGACCTTCCAAAGGAGGGCGGCATATAGATCACGGGGGAGCCTCGAACTGTAAGTCCCTTTGTCCACTATTAACAGTGTCACTGAATTTTTCACATACAAAGATCCATTTACAATCTGTACTGCATATACCTATCCACGTCCTTTTTGGTAGTCGCGCTCCTGTCCTGCTTTGTCCATATCTGCAATTTTGAATAGACATGGTCCTCTCCCTGTATCGAGGAGCTGCTGCACACCCTTACACAATAGTCACCTAATTGTAGTGTGCCCACAGGAGTGCGCTTTATCCTTTTTTGTATTTTTCTGTGGTTGTATCAAAGTAAGTGTGAGTAGGCATATGCCCCATGACACTCATATGCTCTGTTTATTATACCTGCATTAAGTGCTTTTTTAAGACTCAGTGGATAGTTGTGGGTACAGAATAACTGTACCGATATAACCAGAAAATACAGTGAATATTCACTGTATGTACTTAAATGGTACTTCAATGCAAATCAAGAAAGTGATGTGGGATAAAGGAACATGGAGCATAAATACCCAGTGTCACCAAAATAAATCCCTCCTGCCATATATATGTACAGTATGAATTTGAGATTTTGTACAATTGCACATTGCTCATTGCACATTCCATCTGCAATGAGCAAAAAGAAGGCCCAAATTTTTAGGCCCAGTTCAACATTGCCAAGTTTAATGAGACGTTATTTGAGATGTAATTATAATACCTTGGATATGAATATATAATAGGCATCTTATTAACCTCAGATGATTATAACTTTTCACGTGCAGCTAGTAGGAATGCAAGCAGGTTCACAGACCCGAACGACATTTGGAAGCTCACGAATAGCATAGCATTCGGGAGCTCACAAATGCTATTGTGTTCTGACTGCTCAGAATGCCAAATGGGCGGAACGAGCCCTGCGATGTCACGGCTCACTCAGCTCATTTGTTTATATTTGTGTCAGAGCTGTCATTTTGTGGTGAGTCTTCGTTGGAATGTAGCAGATGGAATGTATGATGGACTGCCCAATCACTAACCCTTGGTGATCCTGGATATATTTGACTATTAAAAGGTAAATGCAAAACCTTTACATGGTATAGATGGAATACTTTGTTGGCTTATGTCCTAATATAATTTTATACTACTAATGATTATAGGAGCCCATGGTGTGCTTTGGGTGCCCAGTGTTTCTGCTTCTATGCGCTCACCTCGTGGATATTTTACTTACCATACTTCAGCTAAGTATACAGTTTCAAAGATAAATGCATGCATATTATTCATCTTGTAGAATGTGTTTATATATTTTGTATTAATTAAATTACCTCAAAGAAGCTGAGGAAGCAGATATCTGCTTCCCAGCTTCGTCACCTGGCTCTAAGAGCCAGAGAATGTGAGCAGTGGCATCAGAAGTGATATTATACCCTTCCGGGTCCAGTGATTGGAGGAGAGTTCAGTGACTGGAAGCCTGCTGATCTCCCTCTGATCATTCGGAGAAGACCTGCCGTGCCGGTCCCAGGCCCAGTGGTGGCAGAAGGGGGTGGGGGCAGATGACTTGTATCTAGACAGCAGCTGTGTTCTTGTTCTAACCACTTCTGTGGGGCGAAGTATATGTGTGTATTGCAGCCCAGAAGTGGTTAAAAAAAGGTGACACCTGATATCTCCATAAAGAGGACCTGTCACACCCTATCTGCTATTACATAGGGGGCTTGTTAGCACCTACGTGATAGCAATAAAGTTAGTGTATAAAAAGAAAAAACTGTTTAAAAAAAAGCAACATATAAAAATAATTTACATATCGCCGTGAACGTCATGTGAGAGCAATAATTCTAGAGCTGTTAATCACTGTTAGCATTAAACTGATGAGCAGTAAAAGCTTTTAAATGATTCCCTATGGGAAATTTTGGGCATTGACATTTTTTTGCAGCATCACGGGTGACCACAATTTTAAGGCATGACATGTTTGGTATCTATTTACCCGACATGACCCCATCTTTTATATTTTACCAAAAAATTGGGTATTATATTCTGTTCATTAAATTTCATTTTGGTGTATTTTATCCCCAAAATGCTGGTTTGATAAACATTTGCGCAAATACCGTGCAACATAAAAAATTGAAACTAGCATTTTTTTATTCTACAGGGCCTCTGCAGTATATCATTGTTTGGGGGTTTGAAGCTGTTATCTAGCCAAAAATTCAGATTTTATTGTGTGTGTGCAAATAGTAAGAAATTGCTCTGGACAGCAAGTGGTTAATAAAGGAATTGTCAAAAACTAACTCTTAAAATCACTCAGCCACATAGTTCTAGCCGATGTGTGACAACGAAACTCGCTCGCTCAGTTTTCGATCATCTCCCTGCAGAGAGCCGTGACTGTCACTCATGGCTCCCTGCAGGGATTCCCCCCCCCCCTCCCCGCTCCGATCCTCCAGTGCTGACTGGCGGAACGGACGGGGTAGATAGACAGAGCCAACTGTCAATCATGCAGCTGGGCGGATCTCGACAGTAATGTCGGGATCCGTCCTGGTTGCAGCGGTCTCACTATACCGCGAGCTGTAGCTCGCAATATATTGAGCTTTGGGTCACGGGAGGATGCTAGTTTATGTCCTCCTGTGACCCTGAGGAGAACTATGGGGAAAAACACTTACCCCATAGTTCTCCTTTAAGTTATGATATACAAGCGTTCACACCTACAAGGATTTGGTTATGAGGATTCAAACAAGACTTTTGAGCTCAACACAATAACAGAAATGTATTGGTATATAGTATTAAGACTTAAATACAGTGAACCAACAATCTATTTAACTACAAAATACAAAGAAAAGATTTAGGCATGCAGAATACAAAGAAAATATTTATATTTGTGTAAGGAGTCCACTTCACATGAGGATTGCTACGTGACAGGGCCTGAGGTGTGCCATGGCCCGGGTGGTCAGTAATGCCAATAAGGGGGCATACTCTGATGGTGAAGAGTGAACTGAGATGAACTCCTGACTGTAATGGCCCAAGGGACGGGTGGGAGGGTTACTCTGAGAAGCTCCCGTCCCGCACAGACTGATCCGCGGTGCTTTTGAGAGATAACGAGGCGCAGACTCCACCCACAAATTCAGGCTAACACATTAGCCTTCCAACTTGTTTAAGGAGTCCACTTCACATGAGGATTGCTAAGTGACAGGGCCTGAGGTGTGCCATGGCCCGGGTGGTCAGTAATGCCAATAAGGGGGCAAAAATCTACTTCGATAACCATGACACCTAACTATATTATGCGGCCAACTTAGTGAAAGCGTCGGCCAACTCTACCTGTGGATCAGGTATATACCTGTTGAAGCATGAAGAATTCCACCGTCCTAAATGCTTGATGATATGAGCTGGGACTCCCTGACGTGACGCAGCTGACGCTGCCCCTATGCGAAAGGAATGACCGGAGTACAGCTTGGGATTAACCCCTAACTGGCTAAGTAGTACCCTAACAGGAATTGTGAACTGACTAGCGGTCAGCGGGGTGCCGGGAAAAGGCAACAAAGGACTGCCCTCCTTCTTCTGGATTAAACTGGACATGAGACTGTCCAACACTGTCACAGGGTACCACAAATTGCCGGAAGGAAAAAACTTTATCTCGGTAGGTGCACCTACCTGATTCGTTTTGCTCCTTGCCAACTTTAACACGTAATGACCGGGGAACCTGACCAACTGTTTCTTGCAGATCCCTGCGGCACTAGCGCCAGAGCAAGTGAATTCTCCCGGTCGCAGAAACCCGTAAAAAGCCAGATAAATAGCCGCTTTAAATACTAGGCTCTGCAGGATGCCAAAAGGCGAGTTATCCAACATGCCTGACATTGCTCGGAACAAGTGACTGGTAATGGGTAGGCGGGTATGCGTCGCCTGTCCCCCGGCTTTCTGTAACCCTTTAAGGATAGCTTTCACAGGGTGTGCTGAAAATAAACTCTGTCTATCCGGGTATGATAGAGATAGGAAATGTTGCACCCCCGCAAGGTATAACCTGATGGTATTATATGCCAGCTTTAAATCCGTATGGCAATAGGAAATAAAAGCCAGGATATATGACAAGCTACCCGGATCTTGCGTGGCATATTGGACCTGAAACCCCCTGAAAGCCTTCCATGCCGTGTCATACGCTTTCCTGGTATTCGCTGACAAGGAGTCACTGATAAGTCTAGTTGCGTTCAACTGGTGTCCCCTCACCAGTAAATGGAAGGTCGGCACGGGCGTAGGCACTGCGTCGGGTCTCTGTTGGAAGAAAGCGGAGATTTTAAATCTAGACAGTGCATCCGCTGCCAGATTGCACACACCAGGAATGTAGGAACAGGAAATATTAAACTTGTGCTGCAGAGAAAGCCAAGTCAACCTACGCATGAAAGACATGATTATCAGTGATTTAGACCTACCCTTGTTAACAATCTCTGCAGTAGCCTGATTGTCTGTAAGGAAAGTCACTGTCTGGCCGGACCATAAGGGGCCCCACGCCCTAGCCGCTGCCACGATGGGATAGATCTCGAACAACGCAGAAGTATGTGCGAAGACAGGAATATCCCTCACCTCCGTTGGCCAAGAGCTGGAAACCAATGTGGTCCAAAAATGGCACCGAAACCCAAGACAGCTGATGCGTCCATAACTACCTGTGGAGAAGCGGGAGAGACCTGCGGCATAAACATAGAAATTCCGTTCCAATGCTGCATGAACTCGTCCCACATGACCAAGTCGGCTCGCCCCACCGCATCTATATGCACTAATGAATCCTGCTCAGGTGCTTCCGGTAATAATGCTAACAGCCTGGAAATAAAGGACCTCCTCTGCGGGACAATACGCATGGCGAAATTCAACATACCTAATAACAACTGCAACTCCCTCCTGGAACACACTGGAGACACCACCAGTAAGTGCAAAGCGTCCCTGATCCTAACCAGTTTCTCCAGCGGCAAGCTGGCTTTCATGGCACTCGTATCCAGAATGATACCCAGAAACGTCAGTACACTCAGAGGACCTTCGACCTTGTGGCTAGCCACTGGGATGTTCAGCACCTTGAACGTAGCTAACAAGCCACCGAGGTCCCGAGGTACCCTATCCGGTGATTCAATCAGTAGGAAGTCATCCAGATAGTGCAAGACCCTTTGACAACCTACCTGATGTTCTAGAATCCAGTGAAGAGTTTGGGCCAACGTGTCAAATAACCACGGGCTACTCTTCGACCCAAAGGTCAGTTTGACAGCAAAATAATATAGCTCCCTCCATTTCACCCCATGCCATTGCCATAACGACTGCTTGATAGGCAGCAGTTTGAATGCGTCCGAGATATCCGCTTTAGATAACCTCGATGATGTACTCTATCGCCTGATCCACGGAGGAATATTTAAGGGAAAATTCCTCCGATGGGATCAACGAATTCAAACTCGGGATATGTAAAGAATGTGGAGCAGACAAATCATAAATCAATCGATATTTATTGGAGAATTTGCCACATACCAGTCCAATGGGGTTGACCCTCCAAGATGAAAATGGGGATTCGGAGAACGGGCCTATGACAAAACCTTTCTCCAGCTCGATGTTCAACAAAGAATCGACTCGTGTGACGTCTGTGGCAGTGTGATCAGCCCTGTATGGAACCCCAAAGTGAACCCGTCTACCAGAACTCCGTTAACGCGGTGTTAGGATAGTCCCTCAAATACTGCTCCAGAGCCCCCACATCTACCCTGCTTAGTCACGACGGTTGCACGCTGCGAACCGTGCAATTGATCTTAGGATGCGCCCTGAAGCAGACCGAACAGATGTGCGGTTGCGGTTCAACTGAGGATCCCTGGCCTTCAGTATGACAGAAACATCGCCGCATGCGAAGGATTTGTTATCCGTAACATCATGTGTGGCAATGAGTAGCGAAGCTAGGTTCACATCCTTGCCCTCAAGTATGTCTTTCTTAAGGTTAGCTGGCACAAAGTGCGCTGGTGTGATATTAGGGGGAAAACCCGATGTACCTGCGTAACCGTCCCCCCGTGTGCCGGACGTGCTTGGAATAACCGCATCCGTGCCTGCAGGAGCCTGCGCCGCTGCTGCCGGAACCGGAGTGACCAATTTCTCCAAATTTTCAGTCCTCTGCTGCAACTTGTGCAATGAGGTGGTGATCACATTCAATGCGGAATGGATCTGCGTCAACGAGGTTGCCATTGTCCGATCAGACATGCGCTCAGAACTGATGCTAGCGGTGGCCGGGGGAAATAATAGTTTGAACAATAATGCTTTCCTCGCCGTGGCTGAAAAAGGAATACCCCTCCTCTGCAGTTCCAAAACTAATTTTGGAATAGTCCATGCCCTAATAGATGGGGGACTACCCTGTACAGAACCTCTGGCAGGCGTTGCCGGTAGAGATGCGAACTCCTCGCTTTCCGAAACGTGCGACATGGCGGCCCGGAAGCACTGAAAAACAACAACAGTAATGACACTCTTGCAACCGGAGCAAAAATAAGTGACAGTCTCAATGCGTGACTGTGAGTGCCGAACCCCCCGTGGAGCGCGAACCGCTAGCCCGGTATATGGCAACGTGCGTACCGCGAACTTGATGCAATGCCTGTGGCCAACCCCAGTGACAGTACCACCCACCCCTACTAACTATCCGTCAGTATGTAACGAACGAGCGTAGGAGGTATGATTGAGCCTGAGGAACTAAATACATGAAAAAGACCATTATCCTCAATGCCTCCGTGGTGAAAATACAACGTATATCAGTTAACGCACCTGACCGTGCGTTTGCGGGAATGTATAGTGATAAGCATGAAAGATGTGGGCAATGTGAGTGCCCTGAATGCTTCTACAGCCGTTTTTAAAAAGTGCACATGCAGTATGATACGTAGCCCCCCCTCACACACCCTACCACAGTGCAGCAGCAATCCTGCCCCCAGTACGCCACCGCCCGCAGGCGTTGAAGTCACCACCCCCGACCGTGACCCACTCAACATGCAGCAACCCCCCCAATCACACCCCGAACCCGTCAGTCCAAGCCCATGTACCTGTACTCAGCTGCCTATGAAATGATCACCGGTTGCTGCCGAATGCTTCCTGCCTGAAACACAAGCAAAATGATACCTTCTGGAACTGCTTCCTATCACTGCATGCAGCCCCAACAATAATGCATGTAATCCCAGCCTCCTCCCTCAATGCCAGACACGTGCAGCCTACCCCCCCCCAAAAACCCC
>NW_017306523.1:1335572-1346510 GCF_000935625.1 Nanorana parkeri | reverse complement strand
CACAGCGTCCCGCCCTCCCCCCCAACCCACTGACAGCACAGCTCCCGACCTTTAATCAATAGAGATCCCCCACTGCCCTCCTACTGTGCCTCTGTAAATGCCCCCAGCAAAGTGTGCACGCTGATGCGCCTCGTACTGCCCGATGACAGCCAATAACCTGCGAACAGAAAGTAAGGTTTAAACACCACCGATGCCCCCGTGTAACAACCCAGCTCCGCCAGCAGCCGCCAGCACTACTTGACTCGAGTAGCGTCCGAGTCGCAAGGAAAGTGACGCCGAGATGCCGAAACCGGAAATGACGTTGCGCTGCTCTGAGAAGCTCCCGCCCCGCACAGACTGATCCGCGGTGCTTTTGAGAGGTAACGAGGCGCAGACTCCACCCACAAATTCAGGCTAACACATTAGCCTTCCAACATATATATAGACACACCATAGACATACATTTAGGTGCATAGGGAGTATGTGTATATTTACCAGTTATTTGTCACATGAGGGCCCCATTCTTGTGGTCTAAAAAGACTCTTTTTTTTCTTCTGCAGCTCTGGATTGATACAGGCCTGGCACTCGTAAGGAAACATTGAGGGGCACCGATTGGTGGCCTCCCAGTACTTAATCTAATCAAATTAGAATCCTTCTCTTGGGATTGCATGTTTCCAAATGCTCTTTGTTAGAATTTCTAACCCCTTGATGCTACTATATCCAGAGTTTTGGAGGGAAAATGTAAAATGCGCAGTTGTCCTTAGGCTAACCCCAGGTCACGATTGCGTCTAAACAAGGGTGGACAATCTAATTGTTTATCTAGCCAGAGACAAAAGAGAATATGCACCTATTCTGAAGATAAATGCTCTAGGTCCTGAAATGTATGTGGATCCTTTTGCTTCTTGTCTTGACCATTCACCATTAACAGGCTCTGCCTGGACAGATCCATAATTACATTAGAAATCCCCCAGGACAGTAAAAACACCTTTTTTATCACTCCCATTCAGTCACCCAATGTAGAATATGTTTAATTACAAAAATTATATACATATGTTCATGAAGATTTGACATAAACCTCATAAGGTAACAGCCCTTTGCAGGAGAAAACATCACCAGTTTTTAGTTAGAAAAAACAGTACTCTCCACTGTTAATGTTAAGGCTTTCCCCTGGCCTGTGTAGCAATTCATACTTTGCATGTATTAAAATCCCTGTTTTGCACTATATGGCCAACCCAGAGCCTCAGTAAACTGTGGAGCTACAGTCTAGCATATGCATGTTTCTATGACAGTTCCCTAATGCATAGGTCAGGTGGTAGAGCCATGATTTATCCTAGATGATTCATAAGCTGTTCTGCCCCTGTGTGGACCACCCAGTAAAATGGGTATTTCAGAACATGTAAGGTTGATGTGTTATTACTTCTGTTGTTACAGAGGCTGAAGGAGTTTTGGGGAGATGTTATCTAATATGTACTTATCCTTTAAAGCACTATTCCAGCGTATAAATAAAGAAAAACAAAAAGTCAGGTCTAATGCTTCTCCTCTTTCAGGGTAAATAGCACCCATTATCATTCAAGCCACTTACTGTTAGCCAAGGGCCTGAAAGACATGACCTCTGTGGGTGCATCATTGAGCTTCCCTGGGCTCACTGCTATAAAGACCAAGACACATGAGCACAGTTCTCTCCAGCATTAAACAAAGCTCACCACTACAGGAAGAACAGGGGAAGAGAACCCAAAAAAATGCTTTGGAGTACAAATATATTAGAAAATGTAGGGGGTCCCATGGTGATCATTCCATTAACTTTGCCTCCCTAAAATCTAGAGCCATCAATATTCAAATAGGTTTTTTTCAGTTTTGTTGTTGCTTATAATTTGTTTGTCCTTCCTTGAAAATGTTAAATACTTCAAATGTCCAATGAAGGGAATTTTAGAAAAAAAATGCAGGAGAATGCTTTTATTTTAAAATATGATCTGCAAGTAAGTATGAGATTATATTGTAAATAAAGTTTGTGATGGCTCTAAGGCCTTATGGGTTAAAAAAAATATAGGCACACACAATAATAAAAAAAAATTAAAATAATATTCCTGTATGTAGTGCCAAAGGATTACGCCAATAGAACAAAACTGTACCATCAGCATGGGAAAGGCTGTAGGAGCTGGAAAAAAGCAGTAAGTCAGCTAAATTCTCATTTAAATGACATATATGTTTTTTTGACCCACCAAATTATATTTTTCTGTCCACCCAATCCTGAGTTTTAAACAGCTCTACAAGTTGATGACCCGTCTTTTCTCCACTGCAGTTAATCAACACAGAGCAAAAAAACACAGTCTAAAGCACTACTACCAATTGTGTATACAGTTTGAGGGGTGTTGGAGCCAGTATGGCTTGAGGCGCATGCGGTGTATGTGAGAAAATCCTCTGTTTGACACCCAAATGGAGGATTTTCTCACATACACCCCGTGTGCCTCAAGCCATACTGGCTCAAACACCCCTCAAACTATATACACAATTTGTAGTAATTGCGCTTTAAACTCTGTGTTTTTTTGCTCTGTTTTTACATCAGTTCACCTCTATTGCTGTTGATTGGACAGTAAAGGAGAAACAGAAGAGTGATTAGGCTCATCCATTTGTTTTCTTCTGCTGTTAGCATGTTTCTTGTCAGAATGTTTACATACAGCAACCCAACTTCTGAATCTCTCTCTTCCAGTCTGAGTGCGGCTGTACAGAGGATTACAAGAGGTTGATATCAAGTCAAATTTAGGTACGCAATCTGCATTTAAAAATATATTTTTATAATGCTGATGAACACATAACTTTGCATTTTCTATATATATGCCTGGAGTTTGACTTTAAAACACAGAAACCTCAACAGAGCTACAAATGCTAATATGCATATGCCCAAAGTTATAGTTTCAAGACATATGGACAATCACGTGCTGTCAACCTGTAGATGTCTGGAATTGTTGGGGGGTTTTTTGTTCAGTTTTGTGAGGGGTTTTTGCATTACTACTTTTTCATATTTATGTCTATTCTTTGTAACCACTTGTAATTCTTCTTTTAGCTCCTATTGTCAACTACAGCATTACTCTGTTGTTTCTTTGTATCCCATATGGCTTATTTTTTTGTTATTGATCCATTACATTTTTTTAGTGTTGTAAATTTTCCTCTTATCTCTAAAGTTGTTTTGTGTCCCATATGTTTTCTTGCTTTCTTTAAATTATTTTCAACATCTTATTTTCTTTTTAAAATAAGGGGATGTTCTGTTTTGTAGTCTGTGACTTGGTTGTTAAATAATCATTCCTGCTGCTGTAACCAGACAAATTGTTTCTAGAGAAGTAAAACTCATCACACAAATAAAGTGTCATTTTTTTTTCAGAATATACAGCGCAAACTACTGATGTATAATCACCAAAAGCATGGACAAACGTAAGACATTGCCATATCTAATCAAGTCACCTTTGTCCCTAACCAATCATCTTTAGGATAAAATTGGTAGAGTCGTTATTGTGACTGAGTAGCAGGCTCAAAGTATTGGATATTACCATTCAAATGATACAGACAATGAAAAATGTTCTTTAAATGTCATTGAACATGTTTTGACTCAAAGCCAAACATAATAAATGTATGTATAACTGCAAATAGAGGGCATATCCTTTATTGATTGTACATTGTAATGGAATAACATTGTTTCAAATTATTTCAAAACACAGTGATTTATTCTAGGTTTAGGTTATAATCATTTTACAAAGTTTGACCACAACACTGAGCAAGGATCACAGGGGGACTGGATCCTCCATAACAGAGCTGCCCACACTGGGTGCGAAATATGGAATATACTATTTACTAAAGGAGTCATTTTACACTGACTTATAAACCCATGTTTATTCTGAATGAGCAACGTTTTACATTAAAAGGAAACATCTTAAAATATAATTGTAAAAAACCCTATTGAATGTTTGAATAAAAGCTTAAAAGTCTATTACAGTAAAATCGTATCCTGATAATGGTGTATAGTTAATACCTGTCATAATAGTATTTAGTTCAATTCCTTTTTTTATTTGACATTCCTTTATTTATATTTTCTCCACATTTACCAGCAGATCAAGCTGCCCAGCAATAGTGGCAGTTACAGAGTTGGGAGGAACCGTATAACACCGCTGGGAGTGCTTTAAACTGTCACATATTAGTCATATGCTTTTCAACGTATTGGCTGTGGTGAAGCTTTAAAATTATATTAAAGTCAAAGAGGGGAATTTATCAAAACTGGAGTAGACTAAATCTGGAGCAGCTGTGCATAGCAACCAATCAGCTTCTCTGTTTCATTTTCAAATCTTAACTGAACAAACTGAAGAAAGAAGCTGATTGGTTGCCCTTGGCAACTGCTCCAGATTTTGTCTGCTCCAAAATTGATAAATTCCCCTCAAAATGTTTTTAAGCTATTTAAAATGCTGAATAAATCACTTACAATGGATGTTGCTCCTTGATGTTTAAAAGTTTTGGTTTCCTGCAAAATCAGCTGGTTCCCTGAGCACTGGCCCTCATATCCTGTTTTAGTGTGACTACTTTTCCTTGCAGGGTCCTATGAAGCCACGCTTGCGTGTGTTAGCAAGCTGTGAGTGTCTCTACAAACACACAGAAAAAGCAGGGCAAGTCACTCCTCTCCTCCCTGCTCCTCTTTCCTACTTCCTCCCTTCTCTAAGCTATCAGATGGACAGCTGCTGGAGACTCTGTCCATTGTGATCTTGTACTGGACAGGAAGTTCAGGGAAGCCAAGCTTAAAGAGTTGGAGTTGTTCTGAAACATGACAAACATAAGTGCTCGGGCAAAAATGTAAAGAAATACTTTCCTGAGCAATGTATATTTGTTTGATGTGGATTCATTATTTAAAAAAAGTTTGAGCATTTAATACTACTTTAATTTGTTTGTTGATAAGATTAAATAATGTTATAATGAGATATCAATCTAAGACTACCCTGTCCACAGGATGACTGTGCTGCTGTGATATGTATCTACAGAACAGTGCTGACACGGTTAGAGCAAAATTGACATACCTACTCGCAGAATCAATCGGTAATGATACTATATTACAGGAATACCTGCTATGTTAATGCTAATGACAGACTGCACCATATATGTATTTTATTTTGGTTATAGGTCTGTGCGTTTCCCATACAAAGCAAAGAATCTGGTACATTTTATTGTTCCCTTCCCCAGCACCAAACCATTATTTTGCTCCCCCACTACTCAAATCAGCTGCTGGAAGCACAGAAAATACTTGATATTTACAAGACTGGAGGAGTATCACTTGCCTTCCTCTCATGTGACAGTGCTGGGGCTTGGTGATTGTTCAAGCATAGTCACATAAGTGCAGGAAAAGACTTCTCAGTCCTGTGTAAGCTCTGACTAGAGTGAGAACCTAGTGCTTCCTTTCTTCACTCTCATTGGCACAGTACATGCTGCTGGGGGGGGTCAGGGGGCATAAAGGCTAACCTTTTACTGTGCCCTGAATGGGCAAATAAAATAACGCTTTAAAAATCCATGTAAATAGATGTGATGCTTGCTAAAAGTGTGAAAACTTTAAATCATTAAAATGCATCAGAGCCTATTAGTACCGTAGCTTTTTCAAAATATCAGCAGGTTTTAATGTACTTTCACTGAAATGGTAAACGTAAATCATTTGTAATAATCTTTTTTTACTTTCTGTCTGAAGTAAATAGTTCATTAAACTGAACTATGCAATGCAGTTAAATAGCATAAATATACTCGTACTAATATGACATTATTAAATATTAACTTTAAAAATCATGTTTATTAAGCACATACCTTAGCTTTAACATTCTATGAATAACTGAGTTAGAAAATGAATTCATAATTAAAGAATATGTAATCAAATGAGTGAAAAGTATAAAAACTACAAAATAGTTGGAGACCCAAATGTAAGCCTTATGCATTCTCCTAATTGTTTATGATGAAGTCGAAAGCATTGTAAATTTATAGGCAGCTGATTAGGAAACATTTGTGCTGATTGCACTTTTGCAAGCAAATGGGTTTTTATAAAATCTTATCACAGAGTCATTCTGACAGCCTAATCAGAATATCAGCATCAAATCAGGCTATGGTATTTTCTCAAATATTACATTTGCCATAATGAAAAACTGGAAAACAGCAAACTTTGTTAATTTAACAGAGAGAAACTGATTTCTAAACTTTATAGGCAGCATGGAAAGTAACTGTGTACTAGTGAGGAAAGAATGGTATTCATGGTAAAGTTAAAAGCTGTTACACGCAAATGGTGGCAATGATGTAGGAAAACTAAAAATAAATCCTTGTTTCATTTACTTTTTCTTTCAAGAGAATTAATCTATAATATGACTACTAACCATTAGTCATACTTTGCAACAGTATTTATAAATTACATAATAATCAATATGGGGTAGAGAAAGTGTCACTATAGTTTATTGGTATCAACATCCCTGATCAAATATTATTGCAAAACAGGGTTAAATTAGATTTTAATGGATACCCTCATAGAATACAACACCAGAAAAAGGAGAAAAAAAAAACATGTTCTTTAAAAGAATGTCTAAAAATAATTCTAGATAGTTTATTACATATAGATTTAAAAAATAATTTCTCATTTAAAAGCAATTCATCATGCCCTTTCCAAACAGCTTCAAAATTGTACTTCTTTCCAGCCGCAGTATGACAATATTGTTCAATGTATTACCATACTGTATGTCCACTGAATGAATTTGTATACAACTGATACATTCTCATCTTTATTAACTTGGTGTATAAAAGGCTGGAGCATGTACAACTGTTTCGTATTTTGGTAAGCGGTGACATGAGCGCTAACTGCCGGATGAGCAGGGATCATGTAAGTAAAAGTCTTCTTCACAATAGCCCTAGACATACACTAGTAATGAACCCTTGCAGTGCTGAGGTAGCCCCACTGCAAGGTTACTTTTCTAATTCCCCAGAGATAGGCTTTATGTGCCATTTAAACATATCTTATAATATCCTGAGAGTGAAATGTCAGCCTTCCCTACTTTGGGGGTCCACCTCAGGCCTCTGGTGGTCAGGGGGGTGCTAGAGAATCATTGGCAGGGATAGAGTGAGATTATTGGGGATTATAAGAAGTGCAGGAGGAGAAGCAGGGAAAGGAAGCAGGGGCAGCACTAGAAAGGCAAGAGGCCACTGTGTGCCCTTGAGCAAGAAGAAAAAGATGCATTAGCAGGCCCAAAATAAATGAATGCTATGCACCACTGAGGAGGAGGTGGAAAAGGGCACATTAGCAGGCCCAAAATATATCGCTGTTATGTGCTCTTGAAGAGGAGAAGTGCTGACAGACAAAAACTGGTCCCAAGCAGCCCATTTTCATATTCACCAAGATTTAACTCATTCAAATTTTTATTTTTATAAAATTTTTGTTTGTTTTTTTCCTCATAATGCCATCCCTGTCCCAGTAAAACAAACATGGTGTGCATAGACAGCGATGCTGTAACTAAAATGCTTACAAGTGATCATATCCTATGAGGTGTCAATACTGGACCAGTAGCCGGAGATGGCCCAATATTTTCTTAATATACTAGCCTGCCCCATTACACTTTTCATATCAAAGCAGGCCTTCAGCGCAATGGGCAGAATTTGTGAATGAGAAACTGCATTTTAGTAACCTAATACCCTGGTGTGATAGTGTGCAGTGATTTAGGTGCACACTGTTTTTACATTTTTTTGTTTTAAAAAAACGATGCTGTGAGGTGATGGGACAAAAAAGCAGCTCTCAAACAGACTGTCAGCAACAACCTGCTTGATAAGGTCTAATTGTTATGTATAATTGCAATTATACATAACAATTATAACTATAATGATAAAAGTAACATTTTAATTATGAGAGACAACAGGCAAATATACTGTACAGACAGTTTTTAAGCAGATCAACATAAAAAAAAATCAACATTAAAGTGTATTTCACTGAAAAAAGCCAAGATTATATTTTAGTAACTCCATGCATGGTGCTCAAGCAGTTTTACTAGGACGCATTTTCAACAAGAGAGACAGCAGCCAGCTTTTTAATCCAAACATTATTTTTTTTATTTATGAGTTGATAATGAGTGATGGGGGGCATTTTACATTAGTGCCATGCTGCATACCCTAAAAAAGTGATATTTATATGATGTTAATTGCATAGAAAGGGTAGCCTTAGCAGTTAACAATTTTAATTTATTTAATGGAGGAGGGTATGGAACCAATCCTTGTTTGTTAAGTTTTATTTGTAACTACAAAATGGTGCTCCATATGGCTTATCAGATATCCAAAAGGATTATACACACATTCTTCTTTTTGATGCAAGTAAGGAAGGAGTGGAGAGGAAAGTACTCTACAAACAAAATATTAGTACAAGTAGACTGGGTCTCCCATTCTCCTTAACCCTGGTGTTCCCTCCGCATATTGACCAGATGGAGGGCATGCCACATTATGCTTTTCCTTTGAAACTAGAATCCTTTTCGCCCCGACACATGGTGTTTGGGTGAGTATCAGCGCACAGCTGTTTGTCAGTATCATATGTTCAATTAAGTATTTGTCAAAGATGTAAAAATACTGAAAAGGATCAACGTTTGGATAACTAAGTAATCATGTATTTACGTTAGAATAGTCACCCACGGTCCCCAGAGCGATGCACGTCGGGACAAACGCATTGAAATGCAAGCTATTGAGAATTACCACATTGATGGATTAAAAAGAGAAATGAAGATGAATTATGGATAATACACCTGGTTTCTTTTTCGTATATGTATGTACTATGGCTGTGTAACAAGGATAGATGGGGGAGACTTCATTATGGTTATAAACTTGTATGTTAACATTTTTATCTACATTTTGTATGTTTAATTATAAATAAACCAGATCTTTTAAAGAAAGTACATTGTTGGTAATTGGTTGCTATAGGTGCAAACTGCCGCATTCGTTTGCCATTTTTTTTACTGCCAATTACTTGGGTGTGGGTCAAACCCATGTTAGACACAAAATGGAAACTCATTCCTACTCACCAAATAAATAGGGAAGGTTAATCTCCTCATCTGGGACACAGACAACAATGAAAGTATAACAGAGGTTTTGACCCTTTTTACAAAAAAGTTTTAGCCACAGATCTGCTTTAACTCTGGTAGGTCAAAATCTTGTATGTCTGAACTTGGCTGACCAAATGCATACAAAGCCTCTAATCAAAATGAAGCAAAGAAGAGAACACTGACTATCAAATGTATTTTTAGTTCTTCTACAAAATGTCATCTAGAATCACTTCATTGTTTCTTGGAATCTTTAACCTTCTAAATTATTTCTTTCATTGAAATATTGTTTCCTCTAATATTTCAGGACCTGAAATTATACCCTTTTATCACACAGAGGTAGTCTTAGGAAATAGAGTTTTTTCAATGTAAAAGGGATAGAAGCTGTCATCTAGTAATGCATAATTTCTATGTCCTTTGCGAGTGCCCTTTATTAATTATCAGAAGTACATATTTTATTTATTATATTTACATTTTAAATTGTTAGAAAAAAGGGTTATATTGACTGCTGCTGTGCTTTAAGTTAACCTTCAAGTATGAAAATATTCACTGGGTAATCTGAAAGCTTGACTCATTAACCACTGCAGCAGGCAATATGCTCCAAGAGAATTGTGTCTGGCCCAATTTATTATTTCAGTTTTAGTAATACCCCAAGGCATAAAATAGTAAACAATTATTGAAGTTAATGCAAAACAGTAGATTTAGGTTTCCATATCCTGAAGACTGCAGTTGTTGGCTCAGGAAGGGTTGATCTTCAGTGATAAGAACCCCTGCACAGAAATAGTATATATGCAAATAAGGAAAGAGGAAAAAGTCAGTCAGAAAATTACCCTCTACATCAGGAGCCCTGCACCTACCAGGGTGGACTTTGGTAACAAAAGCTATTGTTTTAGGGCTCTGTCACACCAGCTCTGGTGCATTCCGGACCAGTGCGATCTGAAAAAATGCTGCAAGTACTATTTTTTCAGATCACACTGGACTGGAATACATGCATTGTTTTGCCACGCGTTCCGGTGCGGGCGATCGCACTCCCGACAGGGGGGGGTGGTTGCTGTGCCATTAAACGCAGGAAGCCCGCCGGGCTGAAACACACCGGAGCTGGTGTGAACCGGCCCTTGAAGTGTATGTAGTGAGCAGTTGCCAAAGTCAATTCAAAGTCACTGACAGTTCAAAATCATCCATGGGTACTCAGCCTACAAAGTTTAAGTTCAGTTGGTCACTGAGCTGTCTGTTCCTATATTTTATTATTTAAAGTGAACCTGTATCTACAATATTTAACTATACATATGTTCTTAACAAGCAGCACAAAAATATTTTAATTTTAAAAATTCTTAAAGATGACAACAAAGACTCTAAAGTCAGGTTTTGTTGTTTTCTAACAGCTGGGAAATATCTGCTGTCTGTGAACAGTAGAGGACTGGCAGACTGCCAAGATCTACTCTCATAGACTAAAGCTATGATTTATTTGTCTCTGTTGTGGTTTTTGATAATGAGATTCTCCACAATGCCTGTAGCTACAGGGCTTGTTTCCAAGATCTTTTACTGCTTGTTCGGAATATGTAAATACTTTATTGTGTATAGTCTAGGCACAGGTTGACTATAACCACTTGGTAATGCTTCCAGTTCACAACAAAGATATTAGGAGGGGACAAGTGCTACTTTGAAACTTATCCAAGCCGATGAGGAAAGACCTGAAATTGGACTTATCTTTATTTCTAGGAAGTACAAAAACTGTGCTGCAAAACCGATTATCACAAGGCAGCAAAAGCACAGAAGAAAACAAAAGAAATCTCCTTACATAAAATCTACCAGCATAGTTCCTTTATGGAGTATACATGGGGACATAAGTTTACATAACTTCCATATAAGTACAAACTAATAGATATGTCAC
>NW_017306523.1:1318229-1335556 GCF_000935625.1 Nanorana parkeri | reverse complement strand
TATCTGTAGTCAGCCTAAGCTTCTTTTATTTTTCTGTGCTTTATAAGGTCCTAAGCTCAGGTTAGTAATTGGTGCCAGCTACTGTTTAGAAGGCTACAGTTGGATGTGTGAGAAGTGTAAATACTTGAATATGTATCTTGTCAAACAATCAATGAGGAATTAGCCCAATGGTGTGTGTGATGGAGAATGAGATTTTTTTTTTGGGGGGGGGACCTTGCACAGGATTCTATTGCTCTATGCTCCTAGGTCCCTGTCCAGAGGGATCTGTGCTGATGCTGACTAGGCCTCTATCCAGAGCAGTTTTGCCAGAGAACTCTCCCCAAATGGGAAAGCCATCCTTGATACTAAAGCAAATTAAAGGTCAATTGCAGCCAAAAGGAAAGCACCTGCAGCTGCCCACTTATAAGCACTGAACTGACTGAGACGGAGAAGCAGACACAAGTACCTGCTCAGCTGACCTGCATTTTCCGCTACATTAGTCAGGATCCTGTCCTGCCAGCCACCCTAGGTGTGCATGGAGCCTACAAGGAAAAAGTGTTGGCCAGAAGTGCAATGAGAGCTGATCATTTTAACAGGTTGTTGTTTTTATTTCAGCAAATTGTCAGGATGGGGATTCAAGATGGTTGACAATAGAACTGCATTGTTGTATCCAAAAGCAGGAAAATTGTGGCACTCCAGTATCTGTGTGAACTCTTTTTATTCCATCTATTGACAAGAGGTGTGCACCCAGTGAGCAGATTTATGGTGGACTGACCTGAAGCAGCACTTGTCTGTGTCATCTGAAGATGGATCTACATCTCTAGACAAAGTGATTGACAATGGATTTACACTGTGGGGCAATGTTTGCTTTTTTAAAAATAAAGGACCTTTCAAACTTGTGTGGGTGTGTTTATTTACATTGTATTTACATTGTCATTTTTCGTGACTGAATAAGGGGTATAATATACACCCTACTCATTAATGTAGGGGAGGGGGTGGATATCTGGGGGACCCCTTATTTTAAAGAGGGCTTCCAGATTCCAGGAAATCCTCCTCAACTCCAGGCCCCCACATCCTCTTGGGGATCAGATATGGGGAAGAGGCCCTTGTCCCTTTCAACAAATGGACAAAGTGCCTTGCCTGAGTGAAGAGAACCCCCCCCCCCCTTCCCCCAGAATTTATACCAGATCAGGATGAGGGTCTGATATAGATTTGAGGGGGAAGGGGGGGGGGTCCTTCATGCTGTTTTGCTGCAGTACATCCTAGACATCCTACAGGTGTGCCATTTAACAGGCATGTTTAGCACATCCTCCAAGCATGTTGCTTGGAGGATGTGCTGCAAACTTAATGTTTAATTTCAAGCATTATTAAAAGAGTGGAATTGGAAACAAAATGTTGTACACAGCTCCCCATATCTTTTGTTTGACAATCCCTTTGAAAATAGCCAGATTTGAATTAAAAGATTTAGCTTTCATTGACTTCAATGTGGTTTGGATTAACATTCAAACTTTGGTGCAGTTCATCCAACTTGCCGTAAACCAAACCCAGGTACATTCAGCTTAACCCTAGTTCTCCCAAGGGAGGCAAAGATTTTTGGTTATCATAATAGTAATGAACAACTGGCTCTGCTTTACCATGCTCATTATAGCTAACTCACACTGATTTAAAGTAGTATTAAACTCTCAAATGTTTTTTCAACAATGAATCCAGATCAAACAAATATACATTGCCCAGCAAATGGTTTCTTTAAATCTTTGTCCAAACACTTTTAGCCATCATGTTTCTGAACATCTGACTCCAACTCTCTAAGCTCGGCTTTCCTGAATTTCCTGTCCACTGCAGCTGTCCATCTACTAACTTTGTTGAAGGGAGGAGGGAAGTGGCTTGCCTTGCTGTGTCTCTGTTTGTAGAGACACACACAGCTTACTAGCACACACAAGGGTGGTTCCATAGGACTCGGCAAGGGAAAGGAGCCACCCTAAAGCAGGATATCAGGGCTAGTGCTCAGGGGACCAACTGATTCTGCAGGAAACTTAAACTTTTAAACATGCAGGAGCAACATCCATTGTAAATGATTTAATTAGCATTTTAAATAAAAAGCTTTAGACTTTAATATCACTTTAACCATGTCACCTTTAGATAAGTCAAACCTGCTTTTCATCTCTGTGCACTATGGATGCTGCACTTTCTTCTCATTAAATTTTACAAAAGAGGGAAACCCTAGGGCTGCCACAAATCAGCTGTAATTTGTGTGCCTTGTACCAGAGAGAGGTATGTTACAGACACCAATGCTTTAGGCTGTTGAGGAGTGAAATAGTAATTGGACAAGGTTTAGCAACCTGTTCAATCATTATTCCTTTCACATGAGCCTCGGATTGGGGAAAGGGAGTGCACTCTGACATCTTCACCTTGGGTGGTAGCAGATCTGGTACTGAACGCAAGGGAGGTAGAAATTAGCTGCAAAATATTGGGGGTAATCGCCTTCTTGAAATCGTCCAAAGTATTTCCACAGCCAAATAATGTATACAGAATTCATAGGGGATAAGCAAAACAAATTTCAAAGTGGCCAGCCAAATCTCCCTATTGACCTTGAGGCAGGCTTTGCAGATGCCAAGACAGTTAGTATATTTGCAAAGTTGTTAGGTGTCTTGTGCTTTCAGTACAGTTTGAAATAGAAGTGAAGGTAAACAGCTTACAACTCTGTGAATTTACAGCTGTGTGAACTATCTCATTTGAACAAAAAAAATTATATTTTTTAGCTAGTTTCATAATTCAGACATCCCTTCCAGACAGCACTGGTGAGATCTGTCTTCACTTCTTTTTTTTTTTACTGTAGTTAAAGCAATACAGCTTAGTCAAGACCACCCAGCATGCGCTTGCATAGTGAACAAAATAGCAACACACTGATGAAGTCATCCCTGTGCTTTCTCATTCTGTCAGCCATCTCCCTATGTCTATTTTTCTCTCTCTTCCTCTCCTAGTCCACATTCTGCTGGGCATAGACCTACAAGCCTAATATAAACCCAGGCGAGGTATTATTTAAAAATAATTTTGATGATGCTTTGAATGAGTGTGTAACTGAGATAATGTGGGTATATATTTTGGCCTTCTCTTATGCTTCAAGGTAATGTTTCTTACCCACTTCAGTACCAGCATGTTAAACCCCCTCCATTACCAGCCATTTTTCAGTTTTCAGTGCCGTAAAGGTTTTAGAATTGCATGCAGTACTGCAACCAAATTAATTCTAGATCATTTTTTTGAAGCAGATAGAGATTTCTTTTGGTGGTGTTTTTATTTTTTATTATAAAAAGGAAACAAATACCAACAAATTTGAAAAAAAAAATTCCCTTGCTTTCAGGTATAAAACATATCAAGTACAAATGTCAGGACAGTATGAAATCCCTTGAAATGGCTTTTTGGAAAGTGCACATGTAGATCTGATTTTTTGCTGCAATATTTTTGGAAATGAAGAAACCTGTGAGTATTGAGGGGGTTAATACATGGGACTTAGTAATGATGCACTAGATACAATAAATGTACAGATCATACACAGAGGGAGGGCAGAGATAGAATGGAGCTGACATAAACTGTAGAGGTGAGATGGAAGGGTTAAAAATTATTGCAAACTTTATTATTTTTTTGCTGCTACAACCTTTTTCAGCAGGAACTAATGAATAGATGACTCACCCATTCATTAGTTCCTTTACTGCCTCCTGCCCCCTTCCTGTCCTGAGAGGTAGACGAGGGCTTGGCTTTTTATTTGCTTACCCCGTACAGTTTATGTGTGTTAATATTATCTTACCCTGCTCTCCCCTTTATTTGCAGATTAATGGAATGGGGATAGATGGCTAAAGGAAGAAAATAGAGTTCTGCACAACAAAAATAAGCATTTTCTTGAAAGCTAAGCAAAGCTATAACAATCCAAAAATGATACTGAGAAAAAAACTGGTACAATGGTGAAACATTAAAATATGGGGATTGTACAGACCCTTATGATTTGTAAGTACACAAGGTCAGAAGTCTTCAGTATATTCACATACATTGATTTAATTAATCCTATTGGACCAGCACCTGGGGAGTCCTGATGGTGGCTAAGGAATTGGAGCGGTGAGATTTCCTTTGGCTCTTAATTTGCTTCTTGTTTCATCTTTGTTTCCCCCTGTGCCAGGAAAACATAAAAGAAGAGAGGGTTGCCGGGGAGGTTAACAGTCAATGAATTGTATAAGACATACCGTATATCTTATTTCAAAGCATACTTGCTTACTGTACAGGACATGCTGAATTGTATCATTTAACAATACCTGACTTCCCAGGGTATGTTTCTTATCTATTAAAAAATGCTATAATGGAAGGCTGCAAAACAAGTTATTTATTGACAGTAAATTTAGTTCCAACTGTAAGTACTCTCAAAGCTTTCTTGTCTAAAAGGGGAGAGCTATGAGATGTCCTTTCATGTTTCTAACGACTTGGAAAATGCCAAAGCCAGAAGCTTTTTCCAAATACATGACAGAAATAAAAAGAAATTTTCTATTCTGTAAATAAATAAGGTCAAAGCTAGTCTTATATATCCATGGTACACTCAAAAATGAAGCCTTAAAGGAGAACTATGAGGTGAGTGCTTTTCACTCACCTCATAGTTCTAGCTGACCTGTGACAATGAGACTGTCACAGGTCGGCTCAGTAGATCGGGAGGTGAGCGAACATATACCGGCGTTCGCTCACCTCTCGATCCTGTCATGGCTCTCTACCGTGACAGGGGAGGTGCTGGATTCCCCCCTCCCCGCTCCGATCCGCCAGCGCTGACTGGCAGAACGGATGGGGGAGGGGGCGGGTACAGCTGGCTCTGCCTCTAGATAGGCAGAGCCAGCTGTCACTCACGCAGCTGGGCGGATCTCGACATCGATGTCGGGATCCACTCCGGCGTCTCAGTATACCGCGAGCTGTAGCTCACGGTATACTGAGCTTAGGGTAACAGCAGGATGCTAGTTTGTGTCCTCCCGTTACCCTAAAGAGAACTATGGGGAAAAGCCCTGACCCCATAGTTCTCCTTTAAAGAAGAACTTCATCCTTATCTTTTAAATGACAACAAAGGCACCTTTAGAAATGTTTAGTAATAACAATCTACAAATAAATTCTTATAGATAATTGCCAGCTTACAATTACTGTTTTTCCACTTCCTGATCTTCTTAGGCATTAGTGATGTAGCCTGTGCCTAAGTGATGCATCCTGGAAAGATTACATCAGCAGTACATTTCTAGGAAATCTCATCTGTAAACAGCATAATCTCACACAGGAAAGGGCATTTTCTCCCTTGAGATGATGCGCATGGTCACATGTCCTAGTCACGTGTGCCAGAGTTCTAGGAAGTAAAGGGAGATATATTAATCTGCCCTTGGTAAAAATGGTTACCATGAGAAGAATGAGAAAGAAATTAAAAATAGGGCATGCAAAGACTAAAAAGCCGGTAATTATCTATCAGTATTTATTTGAAGATTGTCATTACTAAACATTTGTAAAGGTGCCTTTGTTGTAATTTTCAAGATAACGGTAAAGGCCTGTTGCTTTGTCTTAAACACATAGCAACTGTTTGACTACTAGTTATTGCATGCAAAGTAGATCTATTTTCTAATTAGTCAGCACTTGGTTGAGGGCTCTAAATGCCAATGGCCGGAAGGCATATTCACTGGAGGACATCAATGTTGACATGGAGGGGGCTGCTGTTCCATAGCAGGTTGGGAAGCCTCATATAACATGCAAGACAAAAAGAGAGAGAACGGCACCTTGTCCTCATGTAAAAACATGTAAATAAACATTTTTACATGAGGAAAAGGTGCCGTTCTCTCTCTTTTTGTCTTGCATGCAAAGTAGACCTGGTCAAACACTTGTTTGTGAGCTGTATTATATTATTTATGGTGAAGGTTGTTCACATATTAATTGTGGCTCACTCCATTTTTTAGACTGTGGTACTAAATTGCAGCCAAAAATCTTTCAGAATCTCTGCAGTGGGGAGAGACAGCAATACAAAAAAATGTGACAGATGTTCTAACTCTTCCCCACTCTGTCAAAAACCTTTTTTTTAAATAAGGTTTTTATGCTTAATTAGGCTTTAATATTTACTGTCACATTCAGAATATGTGTTTTTATGAATATGTGAATTTTTTACATGAGATGCTAAAACAGTGTTTTATTGCTAGGACATCATGGAGTTATATTTTATGTTTTTTTAAATCATAAACACTTTATGGAAGGTGGCTATAACATGTTCTTTACTAATACCTGCAAACAAGCCTTATTTTACTATTTTCCTCACTCATATTTTTCCAGGCACCCTCAGTTGGAGCACTGGGAATGCCGGGTTTGAGTTGCCTTTCTGCTCTCCCATTATCGTAAAAATCACTCAGTACATGGCCTACTAAGGATCCTATAGATACAGTTTATGTAAGCTTGTTTTTCCCCTGTGATGATGGCAATATCAAGATTAGAACTGCAATAGGAGTTTATAGGACATGATCTAGCAGAAAAAAAAGTAAATATATAAATCTAGGAAAGACTGTGATGTTTGAATTGACTAATCCAAAAGAAAAGCATAATATGAGTAATCAAGCTTCAGTATTGATTAAAATGCAGGCCAGCAGCCAGACAATTAGGTGTTTTGAGCTACTACATGGCTGTTCTAATTCAAATGAAGTATCTTATGTTACTGGCAAGAAAAACATACCTTTTATCTGATTTCCAATGTGTTATATTTTTTTTCTAACTGGCAAAAGTAACAGATGAATAACCAATGCCAATTATATGTTTTCAAAGCACATCCTCTGTCAAGAAGAAACTATCAAAAGAATTAGGAGAAAGGGAGACAACAAATATACTAATTCGTGGCTGACTAAATTTAAAGCATTATCCTAATAAAACAAAATGAACAAAAAAAGTAAAACTAGGGGTGCCCAATGTACTCTGCCTTGTTTACCCTCTGACCCATTGGTAATATTGATCTGCAATTAACTTGATATATCATTGTTAGTGCTTGGTGCGAAGAAGGATAAAGTGCAGCGTTTTTGCAGATGATCTCCCAACATTTACAACATGCCAGGTCCCACAATGTATTAAGATGATCAGTATATTTAGCTATATCTCAATGCTCTCTCCTAATACTGCAAAGTTGGGGGTTATGTTTTACAACATGCTTCCGTCCACTAGTTCTCACATTTAATCATATCTCATTGCTTTCTCTCAATATCAAAAAGTCAAAGGTCATGTTTCACAACATACTTCAATACTCTAGTTTTCACCTGATCAACAACTTTAGGTTCCAGTACCAACCTCATATATCATTTTTGGGTATTCATTCAAGAAAGTAATTGATTCGTTCATAATTAGTTTATTAAACCACTGGAACTATACTCCTTTCTTGAAGAAACATGAGAGGAACCAAGGATGTAGAATTTTTACCCCATCTCAGGGGTTGGACAAATTCATTTATTAAATAAAGTAATTCATTCTAGGATCCTCTACTTTTTTTAGAGTCATGGGAATGGGTATGTAAGGGCCATTGTCTAGGCACCCAAATAACCTTGTATATCTATAACCTTAATCCACTACCATACTAACCCTACTATCTACTCAATACAACACTAGGTTAGGTGCAGAATCTTCATAGATTGCTTTCACTTTTATTTCTTTAGTGAAACTTGTCTATGGAGGCCAATGGAGACCACAGGATATGTGACCAGACACAAATGCTTGCAGACACACAAACCTTAAAGCGATTAACAGAATTGTCAAATACCAGCCCAGTCCAAGATATAACCATAAAACCTAATATAACTGCACAGATCCAACAAAAAAGGAATACGATTTTTCAGCATTGCAAAGACTATTTACAGGCAGAAGTAGAGTGTAGGTGATTATACTGTGAACTTTGTTATAGTGTTTTCTTATATAATATAATTTTTTTTCTTAATGTTTGCATTATATTCCGCTGTTCAATGAATGGTAAACCTTAATGGGTGCTACATTTGGTGGTACTTTTACAATATTTGTACTTTTTTATTTTGCTATTGTAGGGATGGGTTCCATAAGGCTTGCCGCACTGATTTTTCTTTATTGTACTGTAGTGTTTTGATTTCATCAGTAGGGTGTGCTGAGGGGCTGTCTGTGTTGTTTCATTTGCCAGACTACGTGGGATCAGAGTGTTGTGTCAGGAATACATCATGGTTAGCCATCACTTTTGTTATTTAGCATATCATTGCTGACCTTGATTAGGTCTGGCTGTAACAAAACTCCTAAGCATGCTTACTGCTGGAGCTTTTTAGTCTGTAGTTTTTAGTCCTGCTACTATCACTATAACTCAGGGCCTACCATGTGCTATTGGATTCTACTGAATATCTAAGAGGGACCTCACCATGCTGATCTTGTTACTACAATGGAGTCCCTGGGGACACTGGAGCACCCTATGAACCTCCACTGGTCTATCTGTCTAACCCAAAATGATCCAGTAGTTTACAGAGATATTACTGGGGACAATGGAGTATCACCTGAACTTCCACTTTCCCTAGCTGTAGTCATACCTGGTAGAGAGAAAACACAGGAACCTCTGTTGTAATGGAGCCAATTCTGCCTGCTGTGTGTGGGTCAAGTCTGTTTCCATGCAGGGATTTCTACCTGAAGAAAAGATTTGCTGCTGTATTCTAGCCCTCATTTCCCCTGTTCTGCTGTTCTAAATCAAATCTTTATTCTAGGACTCCAATGACTGTTCAACCCATCCCTACCTCCCTTCTTGCCTTGGTAAGAATGAGGTGAAGCCTTCTCCTGCAGTCTCCTTTGGCGTGGGTATGCCAGGAAGCTGCAGGAGGCTTTTCTACCGCACATCATCAGGATGCCAGCTGCAACCCGAAGAGACAAACAACTCTCATTGAGTTTTCCTGGATAAATGAGCACCAAAGAAAAGTGATAATTGGGAATGATTTTTATGAACATAGATTAAGTTCCTCTTTAAGATGAGCAAAATGACAAATAAAATGGCCAACAGAATAAAATACTTGATGGAATCAGAGTCACGGAAGTACCCAGACAGACAAAGAAAATATTCCATAGAGAAGCATTGCTGTTGCAAGTAACTTTGAATCAAATGGGAACAACACACTATTTTCATTGTTCTCTGTCTTCAATTGTATCATTAGCTGCAGAATAAAACATACAGTATATGACATTTTTATTATGATAACATTGCAATAAGTACTTTGTGTTATTCTTTTATAGTAAATGCTCTTCAATCTATATTTCTTTCACCCTTGTGTTTCTTGTGGCTGTAATGTTCATGCTTAATGTAAGTATAATTTAAGTATAACTCTTTAAACTCTAAAAAATAGACTTAATTAAAGGAGTAGAGGTAAAGAAATTAAATGGAGTATGATATAATGAAAGTAAAACATATAGCTTTCACTGAAACCACATAAAATGTGTTTGTTAATCTTTCCCACAATGAACAGATACAATTACAAAAATACACGCATTTTTAATAAAGCTTGGAAAAGGGTGAAAGCAGGTATTTTGGTGAACCCACAGTGTAATATTTATTACAGAAAATGAAATCTTGTTTAAGTGTCCTGCTTGAAGGCTGTATATGTTTAAAAGAACCAAAGTGCCATAAAGTGCATAAATATACCACATGCTTAGCTGAGAAAACCTTGTGTATGTTGCAAAAACTCTGATCAGGAAATACTGTCCCTGCTGTTGTATAAATCTTAGCAATAGCATAAAGCTTCATAATGCAAAATAAAGCTGCATAGTTAGTCAGGTTGAAAAAAGACACATGTCCATCGAGTTCAACCTATAGAGATACGAAAAAAAAAAGAAGAAAAGCGATAACAGAACGCTATGCCCCCAATCACCCACTGTTGATCCAGAGGAAGGCAAAAAAAAAACCCTATAAAGCATGGTTCAATTTGCTCCAACAAGGGAAAAAAAATCCTTTCTGGTCCTATAAGGCAACCGGATATTCACCGGATCAACAATCTCTGATGCCTAATATACCTATAAGAACTTAATATCCAGTAATATTCTGTGAATTTAGGAATACATCCAGATTTTTTTTTTTAAACAATTGACTGAGCAAGCTAGAATTAGCTCCTGGGGGAGTCTGTTCCACATTTTCACAGCTCTAACTGTGAAGAATCCTTTCCGTATGCAAAGGTTAAACCTCTTTTCCTCCAGGCGCAAAGAGTGCCCCCTTGTCCTTTGCAGTGACCTTAAAGTGAATAATTTGGCAGCAAGCTCACTATATGGACCATTTTTGTATTTATACATGGTTATCATGTCCCCCCATAATCGCCTCTTGTCCAGAGAGCACAAATTCAGATCAGTTAATCTTTCCTCATAGCTGAGCTCCTCCATGCCTCTTATGTGGTTAGTCGCCCTTCGCTGCACTTTCTCCAGTTCCACAACATCCTTTTTGTGAACTGGTGCCCAAAACTAAACTGCATATTCCAGATGAGGTCTTACTAATGCTTTGTACAGGGGCAGGATTATATCTCTATCTCTGGAGTCTAGACCCCTTTTAATACAAGAAAGTATTTTGCTTGCTTTAGAAACTGCGGCTTGACGGCTTGACATTGCATGCTATTATAGACTGATCATATGATCATATGATCTAACAGTGTTGCTTGGATATAAGGAAAAGTTGCAGTGCATAGTGAATGTGCTAGAAAAATGGCTAAACTGTTTTTTTGCATTAAATATGACATTTTGTCTGAGAGTAAAAGTCTTACTATTTAAACATGAATCATTACTGAATATAATTACTAGCTTTATATTATTACTTTGTACAACCCTGCATTAAAAGCATTTCCAGCGCTCGCTATTTTCTAAAAGCTTTAATTAATCATAAAAAAACAAGGATTAGTTCATTATGACCCTTTTTAAATGTTTTTTGTAATCAAAGAACCATTGAAAGAACATGTTTTTTTAACTTTCTTTTTGTTTAACTTTTTGTATATGGTCCATAAAATAATATACTGTGGGACACAAGAAGTTATTTGTACAAGTACAAGGTAAAAGTAAAACATATCAGTTACAGATTGTTACAGAGGTATTGTAAATTACTTTGAATAACGTTACTTTGATGGAAGAGCGTACGGTTGTCTTTACTGTGCTACAGTTAATCAGAAGCATGTTCCATATCCAGCGGTGAAGGGCAGAGAATTACATAGAAACACTGCTGTTCTAGCTAAAGAGTTTACTGAAAGGTTCAATAGTAGCATGAATAATTTCCGGAAACAAGGGGTAGAAATAAAGAAAAAGCAGAGTGGAGGGGCAAAGGGAAAGTATGATCATCTCCCCTCCGCCAGACAGTCAAGGCTTCACATCAGGTAACGACAAAGGAAAGGGATAAAGATAATATTTAGTTGAATTGATTTAGTTGATTTAGTGAGAAATAATGGCTGTCAGATGAAAGTCAAAGGGGTTGATTTACTAACCTTATAAACACGCCACGAACAAGTATACACCTCTGTAGTGTGTTCCCTCCCAGCATGATCTATGGGTGGAATCTAGACACCTTTGTAGTGTGTACACACCCAGCAGGTGTGTTGTGCAAAGCCCTGCATGAATTGCAAGGTGATGTTGTGTAAATTAGCTCTACATTGTGTTGCTTGTGTTGATGAATGCAGGAATGTAAATGCATGAGCTAACCATTTTTGTCTAAACTGTGAAGCAGCATTATATATGCATCATGTGCATGATTTTTCCATATATGGCATTAGTGGAAATATGCTTTTAGAGACTTTTTTGATAAATACGTTGATAAATACGTTTTGCTGTGTAAAAATCACACGCACCTAGTGCGTGCGTGTGTTTAGGTTACTAAATCACCCCCAAAAGGTTCCATGGAAACAAGGTTTTATTGTATTTATTTAGATAATTATTTATTCTTGCTTTAAGGTATTCTGTGTTATGGACATCATGAACACATGCATATAAATCCACTTTAGATGGTCCCATAGTTTGTGTAAGGGCAAGATGGCGGTTGCGCTTGCACGCGAAAACTGGACGTGCTCAAAACTGGACGTGCGCGAATACACGTGCAAGGCCGTCGCACAGAAAGTGATGGAGCTAATTGGATCTAGCTCACCATATAAAAACGAGTCTCCCCTTGCTCCTTTGCTGATGGTCTTTTCAGCTTATGTTCCTGTGTGCTTGCTCCTGTTTTGTTCCTGTGACCTGCTTGACCCGGATTTCTGCCTGCCCCTGACCTCAGCCTGTTTCTGGACTCTGCCTTTGCCTTTTTGCCTCTTGATTTTGTACCCTGCGGCCTGGCTGGCTCCGACCTCTGGCTTCTCTGGCTCTGCTCCTGCCTCCTACCATTCTGCTCGGTAGACCTCCTGCTTGCGGACTACACGCCATCGGGACGTCTGCTGCACGGTGTCGGTTCCCATCAGTGGCACTCGTGCTCCTCGTTGCCCTTCCGCTCCCTGTCCTCATCCCCAGGGGCAGAGGGACACGAGTCGCAAGAGAAGCCTCCTCACCTTCCGGTCTCTTGCCAGGTACATGACAGGTTGCCACCAATTCAATGCAATTAGACATTTGGTTGTGGTCAAGGTGCGATTCAGCAATTTAGTAAAGAACTTGAGCATTAGTGATGAGCTGAACACGTCTGAGTTCAGTTCGAATTCAAACTTTAGAACATCCAAAAAGTTTGAATTCGAACTCAAACTCAATGCAAGTCTATGTGGGTAGAACTTTCAAAAACAATTGTCCCCTTTAAGAGGGCTTATATGCATGTTATTGGCCATAAAAGGTGCATGGGGATATGGGTACTTCCCTGGGGGACATGAATCAATAAAAAAAACTTTTAAAAAATACCGTTTTTAAAGGAGCAGTGATTTTAACATCACTTAAAGGGTAACAATAAAAATGAAAAAATCCTTTAAATATTATGCTTGGGGGGTCCCCTTAACCTGCCTGTGAAGTGGCACATCTGTACGATGTATAGAACCTGCTGCAGCAAAACTGACAATTCTAAAGAAAAAGAAATGCATTTTTATTAAAAGCGTGCAGTTCCCCTTCACGAACAATACCAAACCCTTTTCGATCGGGTAGGAATATTTAGGAGGGACCTGTGTAAAAAAACAAAAAAAAAAAGTGTGTGGGGTTCCCCCTTAAAGTCACTCCGGGTCATTAAGGTCTGGTAGGAATTTTAAGGAGGAACCCGACCCCCAAAAATTTGGGGGGAAAATCATGGGGTTGCCACATGCCCTCGGCACTGGGAGGGTGCTTTTCCAGGGTCGCCCCTGGAAAAGAACCTTGTCCCAGCGCCAATGGGGACAAGGGCCTCTTCCCCACAAGCCCTGGGGTGTTGGTTGTGAGGGTGCGGGCAGGGGGCTTAGTCACATCAGGGTACCCCTTTAATAAAGGGGCACCCGGATGCAGCCCCCCTTGTGAATGAGTAAGGGGTACTGTACCCCTACCCATTCACTAGATTGTTAAAATAAACTAGAAATAAAAAGACCAGAGTTTTGAAAAAATCCTTTATTTGAAAAAAAAACCAAAACAAAGGATTTTTGACAAGTGCTTTAATAAAAAATAAAAATAAAATGGATCCACCGACGTAATCCAGGGTCAATCACAACATCCAGCATTGTCCACAACGAGGACTTGAAGAAATACAAAATAAAACAATACAAAATAAATAGAAATTATTTTTTTTAAACGACGCCCGCCGATCCATGTGCTCGCAACGAACTCCCACCGCAGAATGGCATTCTGATAGATGCCGGCAAAACATAAAAAATTGGGCGGAGCAAGCGGTGACATCACTGCTAGCTCCACCCAACTGTTTATGTTTTGCCAACACCTGACCCAACTGTATATGTTGGCCTACAAGGACCTAGCTGTGAGCCATGATTGGGCAAAGTCAAAATTACTTTGCCCAGTCATGGCTCTTAGGGTGCACTGGGCCATGATAGGGCAAAGTCAGGTGTTCCAAGTGTTCGGCCCATCACTACTTGGAACCAGCCTAGTTGTTGATGACTCAGACAGTCTGGGAGAAAGCCAGAATGCTTCTCATCAGTTAAAGGTATTAATAAAGACCCGGTTGCCTGTGGTAAAGGTGACTGAAATGTGCCAGACATCCAGTGAGTTGGTGTGCTGTGAGCTTGCCTTGAGAGATAACCACACATCTATGTCATTCAGTCTGCAATCACTGCCCTACTGAGTCAGAAAAGCTAACTGTTGACATTGCTGACATTGGTGAAAATGGAAATACTTTGGTGATCCCAGATAATGTGGTTACCATGGGAGAAAACAAAGGTGCTTACAGTATTGAATATCAGTTTGAGATGACAAAAGGAGCTAAAAGTTGTAATGAGCTGGACGACTACTCCTTAGTAGAAGCAGAGATAGGAACTTCAGGTGATACAGTACTGTGTGTAGTGGAGGTAGGTCATGCACTAGTATAGAATGTTAGCTTGAGGATGGATTTCTCACAGTTTGAGAAACTCCAGGAGAGTGAGATTGAGCCTGGTGGACAGAAGGATGATGAGGATGGCCTAGGGCTCAGTAAGGTGGTGTTAAAAAAAAAGTAGTAAACACTTTACGAATTGCCTGAATGTATTAAGTATGGTTTAGCATGTATGAGATTAATTGGCAGGGGTGCTGCCCCACAAAAGCCAGTATTGGTAATGTAAATAGATTTTTTTCAGGACAAACAATGTTCTCTTTAGCTGATATTGTCTGGCAAAAAATATTTAAAATTTCTGTATACGCTATGGACAAAAATATTATGACAAAGTAACGCATATATGGTTTTTAGAAAAAAAAACACGTTTTTTTGGTACTATTATTTTGCAAAAGTGTTTTATTTTCTACGCATTTTTTCTACATTGTTAGTTTAAACAAAAAGTGTTACTGTAGTAAAAAAGTATAATTTTTATTCTATGATTTGTTCCATTTATAATGACACTAAAATTACATCTTTGGTACAAAGCATTAAAAATTTTTTTTAAAAAGGCATTTACCACTGTTGTACACTTAAAACAATTAACAAACAAAATAAATAAAAAGGAAAACAAGACATATATTTACTGCTAGCAAGCAGTAGATATTTGCAAAAATATATTTTTTAAAAAGTTGTCAAAGAGCTAAAAACTTACCTCTGCTAGTGCCACTCGCTCCCGGCTCTAGAATCCAGCTTCCCGAATGGCTGTGCAGGAGGGAGTGTGTATGGGCACATGCTCAGTCAATTTTCCCATCAGGGGAGAGGAGGCGAGACCAAGTAAATGCACGCAGCCAGGAGCATGCATGCCGGACAGACTCAGTGGGACAAAGAAGACATTGGAGTCTGAGCTGGATCAGAGACTGGTGTATTATCAAAGTTTGCGACTACGTTAGAATGTTTGACCGGTCACATGGTCACACATTTTCATGTAATCCCGCCCAGTTTTTGGCGGTGGAATGTGTGACCGCCAATAGGTCAAGCATTCCAACGCTTTGTCAGCTGTTCCAGGGCAGATCAGCATCGCAGATGGTATTGTGCAGGAGAACCGATCTGCCCTGGAACAGCTTATCGGTCCTGAAATGTCACTTCTATCTGACTTTGTGGAATGTGAGATCGCACTCACAAAGTCGGATAGAAGTGAAATTTCAGGACCGATCAGGTTCCAGGGCAGATTGGTTCTCCTGTACATACGACCTGTGATGCCCTGAACAGCTGACAAAGCATTGCAATGCTTTTGGCGGTCACAAATTCCACCGCCGAAAAACTGGGTGAGATTATGTTAAAATGTTTGACCACGTGACCTGTTACACATTCCAACCTAGTCACAAACTTTGATACAAAACCGGCACCATTGCTGGAGGGACTGCTGAAAACTACTGGAAGGAAGAAGATGTTCGGATCAAGAGGCATCACTTAAGGTACTGTAAGTCCTTAAAGCAGATTGGGGGGGGAAGGAGCATTTAATGTCACTTTACCCGACCTCAAATTCAGAGCAAAAGTCTCCCCTTTGATGAATGAATCACAGTAAATACAAAGTAATATTCTTACTCCGATTGTTGTATTAGCGATTTATCCCTTGCTGAGACCTCTATGCCTGGCCTGTATAAGCAGATATAATCACTGCGGACAATCCTTTTGAGGTAGCTGAACTCACTGAATACCTTTTCCATCCACAAAGTACTTTATTTGCAGGTTACAGCAGACAACAGTATACAGCAGATGAATGAATAAATGGTATTTAAAGGCGGCCAAAGATGTTTCCAAGCATGCAATGCAGAGTATCATGTGGTCCTGTTACAAGCAACCATGACACTAGGAAATTACTATTGAAGAAGAAGGGATGGAGCATCACACACAAGGGAAATACATCATAGATGTGAGGGAACACAGAAACACATGTGCAATAACCGAAATTACCACAAGATGGCAGTATATGCATTTAGCCATACAATATGAATGAGCAAATGGCTAATGGAAAACAAACTATATAAATTCTCATCTCACATTAATGTGAATATTAATCATGACTATAAATTGTCATATTTTATGCAACGATTGCAGTTTAGATTGCTCAGGATGGAAGCAGGTTTACTTTGAAGACATACATTATCAGTAAATACAGTTACTCAGTTTTAAACCATATAAATAAACAGGAAATCAAACAATTAAAATTAAATAATTCTGAATTATGTGTATCATGGTTTATTAATGCTTGCCTACTTATATCATGAAATAGCTCCGCATGAATATTTAGCTAGGCAAAGCAGGCTTAATTTAGCAACAAGAATCTCATTTGCATATATGATCAAATGATGTGCACATGTGTTTAATAAAGAGCAATTCCAGTGATTTATCAATGATATTCAATAAACACTTCATATAAACTGAATTAAAAAAAGATCATCCAGTTTACCATAATCTGAGTCTTATGTTGTCCCCTGCAAAAAAAGTGCACAACTATGCACACCAGCCTTTTAACCAAGGAGGAACTCTTAAAATAATTTTTAGGTCTCCTATTTTTAAATTTAATTGATTCCTGTCATTCAGGGCACTACCCGGATCCCCATACAATTTTTGCCAATAAATTGCATATAAGGCTTCAAAATGGGGACCTTTAATTTTCTACCCCCATAGACTTGCATTGAGTTCCAAGTTCGAGTTAGAACTTTTTCCATGTTCGAAAGTTCGAGTTAGAACCGAACACGGGGGTGTTCGGCTCATCACTACTCCTAAACTGCTAAAAATATTATATCTACAGCTACATTAGTGCATTAGCTTGATCAGTAAGCTGTACATATCATATTTAAAGTGACATTGATGGCAGATGCTCCCCCCCCCCCCCCCACCCCCCACCACC
>NW_017306523.1:1296739-1317347 GCF_000935625.1 Nanorana parkeri | reverse complement strand
GCTTGAGTGAGGGGGCCCCCCCCCCCCCCCCCCCCCATGCTGCTGTAAGGACTTATCTGATGCCTCTTGATCTGAACAGCTTCTTTCTTCCAGTCGTTTTCCACAGTCTCTCCAGCACCGGTGACGGTCTCTAATCCAGCGCAGACTTCTCTGTCATCCCATGTCCCACGTAGTCTGTCCAGCGTGCACGCTCCTGTCTGCGTCCATTGAGTTTCAGTATATATTTCCCATTGCACTGCCAGACCAGAATCTGTGCTTCCTGCCTGATGAAGGGACCATACTAGGTTCCGAACCTTTGCCTTGTATTTCTGATGCCATGTGTATCTGACATCAATAAAGAACAAATTGATGCATTGGACCTAGGTGTGCAAGTGACTACTCCTTCTACATTTAGTATCAGTGTCTCTCTCCTACTCTTCCCCTCCGGTGATCTGAACTGTGCATGCGCCCGCCCACATTTAATCCTTCACAGCATTCGGGAGCTGGGACTTCTGCAGCCGGGAACGAGCAGCGCTGACACAGGTAAGTTAGTTGGTATTTGCCAACTTTTAATTTTTTTTTAATGTTGGGGCATATATCTACTGCTTGTTAGCCAAAAAAAGACTTTAATGCTACCTTAATAAAAGAATAAAGAATGTGGTGTTCTTTTTGACACCCAGAGCAGATCATTTATATTACCCCCTGCTCTACATGACAACATTACAGAAATAATAATAATTATGTGTAGAAAATAAACACAGACAGTGAAAATGGTAGTGCCCGTTTTACCACTAGTAACACATGGGACACAAACATGAAGTTAACTTCCTGTAGAGGGAACCGCTATCACCAGCCAGCTTCCTGTAATCAGGGTGACCGGTTCTCTGTTTGTTTTTTTATTGCAAGTGCTGCTGACATCACCATATGCCTGTGGGGGTCAAGTGTGTGACTCTCTTGCTGCTTCATATGGGATTTTTAGTTTCACCATAGCTGGAGTGCCAAAGCTGACTGAATCACAATCAACAACAGGATACCTACATTTAGTAACCTGTTTATGGATTCCTAAAAAAAAAAAAAAATCTAAAACTTTCCTGTGCTTCTTCAAGAGTCTGAAGCTCCCTTTTTATATGAGGCTGCTTTTTATTTATTTATTTATTCATTGTTGCTAAGTTGATATTCTAACCCAATGCAACGAAATATTTAGCTTTGTAAATAATATAACACCAACATGCAAATAAGTGTATAAAAATGGAATTACCCATTAAAATATGAGAATTGACCGCCAGCTGCTGTACATTTAAAAATGGTAGCTACATCAATTAGTGTTTAGTGCCACAAAAGTATACCTTGTCATTTATAACATTAGAGAAGGTGTTTCTAGAATTAAAGGTGTACTTAACATTATTTCCTTCCAAAATCTATGAAGAATTTTAATAACATAAATAAACCATTTTAAATTAAATATACACAACTCTGACTTGACAGCTTCAAATATGACATAATTCACTGGAAATAAATGTCCTGCTGATCAAAGTTATTAAAAAGCAGTCTGAAGCTTAAAAAAAAGCTGTTCCAGAATAACCTAAAATGATTTCGTTTTTAGATTGTATAATTATTTCATGATAGTAATAAGATGTTTTCAATCACATACCAGCTATAATAATTATTTGAATGAGAATACTTTCAGCTAAATCTGATGAATGCATAAGGTCATTTAATTATATTCCAAATGAACTACTATTTAATTCCTTCAACTAAACCTGCAAAATTGGCATGGACTGTAAAGTAATGCTAGCACTGTATAAATATGCAAATACTTTTAGAAAGTTGGTGTCTTCATAAGGTTAGAGACCTCCTTCACTGTGCAGTGGCTGGGCTTGGTTACAGATCGCTCATGCAAAGAGCACTGCATTGGGGAAAGTTTGGAGGGAGTATGCCTGTTCAACTTCCACATCCCTGTGAGATAGAATATATTAGTTTTTTTCTAATATTGCATTGAGGCGGTAGCAAGCACTATGATGGTAAGATGTGGCACCTAAGAGCACCAGCTATATAGCATCAGCATTACTTATTAGTAATAAGTTTTTCTTTCAATGCTATAAGTTTATTATAGCTAGTATACAGTATACAGTTCAATTTTAATTATCATTTGGTTTTGGGGTTTTTTCATTATGGGTCCTCACGTGGGGGCCTCCTATTTGAGTTTCATTAAGTGTCATTGTGGGCTGCTCAAAGCCCACATTAAATAGCTATTTTATGCACCTTATCAGCTTGGTGTCTGTGCATCAGAATATCTCTTATTTGTGATGTTGTGAAGACCTGAAGATGTTGCAAACCAAGTGACCAGAAAGACAACATTTTTTGCATGATCTTTACTGAATGCTGGTGAAGTGACTACTTAAGCCATCCCGACTTTGCGAACCTCCCTTTCGGCACAGCACGCCGGTTAGAAATTCTAACTGAGCCACTGACAGAAGATAAAGCCTTGGGATTTCCAAGGTTTTTAATCAGTAAATATTGCCTATTAATATCATGTAGTGTTCTATCCAGCCAGGAGGTTTCCTTTTCAAATGGAAACAATTGTATCACTTTCACTTGTACTGAAAGAAACTTGTTGTTTAAAATACTCAAGAGGTTTGATTTAATAAGGTCAAAGAGGTTTTTCCCTATGCAAAGATATTTTTACTTTGCAAAGGAATTTTAACTTTGCAAGGGAATTTTCTCTTAGTTTAGTAAATGCGGGGACGCTCCACCGACTTTCATCATCCAATCACCTGCCAGCAAAAATACTGTTTTTTTAATAGTCTATGCACATGATTGTGTACTCTTTGAAAAGTGAATTTTCACCACATTCACAAAGCTAAGGAAAAAATCACTTGCAAAATTAAAATTCACTTCATATTTACCTTAAAGTGTATTTCCACTTTTGCAGTTAAATTTAAGAACATTTTTATATGTTCGCTTTGTGTTACTATTCACACAAAATACCCAAAAATAATACAACCAAAAATGTTCTTACCTTTTTACATGTTTAAAAGGTAAATTCATCTTTTTTTTTCCTGAGCTCCTATACATTGATCTGTCCTTATAGAAAGACTTAGGACTGAAATGTGTGGATTGTGTTTCCCTCATTAACTTAATTAACATACAATACAGATGATCATCTCTGAGCCTGATGAAGGGGACCCTGCGTGGCCCCGAAAGCGCTTGCATATGAGGGACAGCAGTCTTCAATAAATGAACACTTACTTGCTGTAACTATTGTTTTGGTGTGCTGGTGATGTTCTTTGATTTCTACCCACAATAATAACAGTCAATAGTTGTTAGGTAATTTAAAATGTCTTGAACATTCACACATATTCAGTGGTAATATTTCATGAAAAGTTGACAAAAAGCAGTTAACCTGTTACACAAACCCCTTATCAGCTTCTCCTGCCTCCATCCTACTGTAGGCACCTAAACACAGCCACAACCCTGGACACATTGGTGCTGAGAAAAGATACACTACGGAAAGAGCCAGACACTCAGTGGCTCTGGCTGAACCCAAATTGTTTTTGTGTGCACACACATGTCACACTGCTGCAACTGTCTTCAGGTTTTAAAAAAGTAGCATGGCAGTGAAGACTTTTGACTGTGGAGGCTTTGGAGGAAGTAACATATTTAGGGTTTATAATACTATTGAAGTCCATTTTAAAAACAGAGTTGAATTTTTTTTATTTATTTTTTTAACTCCTGCACTTGCTTTTGAAATGGCCATCCCATGACCACCTCCCATCGCAATCTTCCCACCCATTCAGCTTTTTGTTTTTTGGGGGGTTTTTTATACCCATGTCCTTTGCATCCCCATTTCTGGGTGCTGGGGACTGGTAATCCAGTGATGCAGATGTACCTATGCCAGCTGGTCCATGTGCACTGACATCAACACTACAGTCCTTCTTTCCTGGATTCTTAGATGACCCCGCTGCTGGACAACCAGTAAGAAGTATTCACATCATGCAGATGGTAACATGGACATCTAAAGAAGGAACCTGCCTCATGAGCATGGAGAGAAGAGAATACTTGGGACCAAAGGATCCTGTGATCACAGATTTAAGCGAGTAAAATAGTCGTTTAGGTAGAGTTTTTCTTTTTTATGCCACTGAATAGTTAGAGGGGGGATGTGGTGTTAGGGGAGCAGTCCGGAGAGTATTTTATAGATTTTAGTGACTGGGTTTACATAGACTTTAACTTGTTTCCCTGCTAAAAGTCCCATGCCAGGAACTAGTATACATTGGAGCTGAAAACATACAGTACAGTATTTGAAGGTGTGAAGCACCATCTTGGTTCCTCAATGTATTTTCTTTCATTATATAAGTATATATCAGTGCAAAGTGCACAGGACAAAATTAATTAGGTCAAAATTTACTAACATCTGTGTAATAGGTGAGCCAATTTTTAAACTAACATTGTAGGAAAAGCCAATACTATGGACCCCATATTACATAGTTCATGGTAAAACCTGCTAAACTGGTCAGTCTTACTGTTGAAAGCCAAGGTAAGAAACATGATGTTATATTTAATCTTGGAGACTGTACCCCAACATACATTACATTTTTTAAATGCAAAGTTTCACTAATCCTCAGCAGCTTAATGTAAAAGCTTCCCTTAACATACTACATTACTCTTAGATGTTAATGCCATGCTTAATTAAAATGTCATCACTCTTTGATTTCAACCACTAATGTATGTCACTACTGCTTTTAATCCCACAAGCTTGAGATAATGAGATATTAAAGGCAGCTTTTCCATATCTCGTTCCGTTTCAATTATTTTGTAAGTTTAATGGAAAGAAATGAAATATCACATACCATATCATAATGCATTAAAGGGAACCTATCATTTTTTTTTTTACTTTTCAAACAAATGGCCAGTTCACTGTTCTTCAGGCTGATGGGGGCCAGACTGTGGTCAGTTGGAAAAATGGTGCCCCAGTTAGATTAACTTTGTATATACTATTTATTCCACACTGTTCCTCTACTGAACAAATGACAACCTGGGCACAGGCAGCATTGAACAGGAGATTACGTTGCTGGTTAAGGTGCAATGTTGGGTGCTGGAACACTCTGTATTACATTAAGGGCTTGTTCACACACAGATTTTTTTATTATTATTATTTTACCATTGTGCGATAGAGGTTTTAAACCTCTTCGCACATGTTGTGTTCAAATATGTACACCAAGGTAGCTCTTATGCTTGTCCAGTGATTTTGCTGTAAGTCTTCCAGATGTCTGCAATGTTTAATGACATAAAAAAAAAAATGTTATTTTAAATTTAATGTAGAGCCATGTAAAATGGAAATTACACCCTCTTTGAATTCTATTGTTTTACATTTTAGGACATGCTATAAATTATCTGGTCTTTAGCAGGTTTTAAAATTACTGTAGGTAAACACAACCTCAGATGAACAACAACACATTACACCATGTAATTATTTATTTTACAAACATAAAGCCAAATGGAGAAGTTATGTGTGAAAAACTAAGTACACCCTTACTGCTTCCATAGAACTTAAGAGGCTAAGTAGCAGCCAGTTGCTTGTCTGGAGCATTCAGGTGTGTGTTATCACAATTAGGGATGAGCCGAACACCCCCGTGTTCGGTTCTAATTCGAACTTTCGAACATGGAAATAGTTCTAATTCGAACTTAGAACTCAATGTAAGTCTATGGGGGTAGAACTCAGAAAATTAAATGTGCCCATTTTGAAGCCTTTCATGCAATTTATTGGCCATAAAAAGTGTATGGGGATCCGGGTACTGCCCTGGGGGACATGTATCAGTGAAAAAAATAATTTTTTTAAAGGAGCAGTGATTTAATATCACTTAAAATGAAACATTAAAAAAGAAAACATTTTATATGGTGCCTAGGGGGTCCCCGTTGTTTCGTGGTCGAACAGACCGCGAACATCCCGCAATGTTCGGCGTTCAGCGAACACTAGAACAGGCTATGTTCGAGTCGAACCTATGTTCGATTCGAACATGCAGCCCATCACTAATCACAATGCCAAGGAGGCAAGACATTAGCAATGATCTTAGAGAAGCAATTGCTGCTGCCCATCAATATAGAAAGGGTTCTAAGGCCATTTTGAAACAATTTAAAGACCAGCATTCCACAGTAAGGGAGATTATTCACACGTGGAAAACATTCAAGACAGTTGTCAATCTTCCAGGGAAGTCCCAGTAAATTCGCCCCAAGGTCAGACCGTGCAATGCTCAGAGAAATTGCAAAAAAAACTAGTTACATCTCAGACCCTACAGGCCTCAGGTAGCATGTTAAATGTTAACGTTCATGACAGTATAATTAGAAAAAACACTGAGATTGTTTTGTTTATCAGAAACACAAGAGACAGTACAGATAATCTCCCACAGTGAGGGGTATTCCCCTCTAAGACAGTGGTCCCATTGGCAGATTTTCCCTTACTTTTTGTTCTGAGAACAATTCTAACATTTTGTATTTCCCCTCACTTCCTGTTTTAGTGACATTAGTCATTAGGACAAACAAAGTGATGAATCTCCCCAATGAGGAAACAGACAACAATAAAAATGTAATAATTTTTAAATACCGCATGATCTGCCCTTTATTCTACTGCATCACAATACCACCCCACGGAAAACATACAAACATTTGCTATATTCACCTTGTGAATGCAGCTAGGGCTTGCATCTCAGCACTTGGGTTTAAACAGGTACTCCCTATTTTTGCACAATAGTTCATAAAGATCAATGATATTAAACCACGGGAGGACCTAACCTCTACAATCAAAGTTCTAAGAAAGCCTTTGAAAATGCTTATCTTAGGTGGAATACACTTATACTGCAGACTATATCTCTATTCTTGCGTCAACCATGTCTTGTGAGGTATCCTGAAATTGCCTTTACTCTGTATATGACAGAGATTCAAATGGAATTGTGAGGCATGGACATACCCCTTCAGTCCCTTCCCCATTTCCCCCCTTCCCCTCTCCTCGCATCCCACCCCTCTATCCCCCCAACTTCTATCTTTCTACCTCCCTTTTTTAATTTTTGTCCCTCCTCTCTCTTATCCTATTCTTTTATGTGCTTCCCTACCATGAATTTCTCCCTCCCACCCTTAGATCTCGAAGTATGGAATTCCCTCACCCCTGTACAGCTGTAAAACCCATGTAAATCTGCTAAATTTCATTCTACTTTGTTTCCCCATTTTATAAATACTAGAAATGCAGACACAGTGGACAGAGCAACTCGAACACACATGCTTGCTTTTTGGAGAACTGTTTATTTTTTGGTCAGCCTACCACAGTCATTGTACCCTTTTTATCTCCAAGTTCTGTGTAACAATGCATATTTGACACATCGAAGTTCCCCCTTAGCTTAGTGAATAAAGTGAAGCTCTGTTGACTTCATCATCCAATCAGGTGCAAGCAAAAATACTGTTTGTTTGCTTGCTTGTTTGTTTTTTTTACTTGCACATGATTGGGTATTGTTTTGCAAAGGGAAATTACACCACATTTAATAAGCTACAGGAAACTTCCCCAGCCAAGTGAAAATTACCTAGCGAACAGCCTATTAGTAAATCAACCCCATCGCGCCTCAGTCCCATGTTAATCCCTGCTGCCTTCTTTAAAAAATAATCTATTAAAAAAACAATTTCCCTTACTGGTTGCTTCAGTTAATTTGTAAATGCATTTTGCCTTTAATAACATGTAATGGAATGTTTTTGTAGTTTGCTTAATATTCATGGCTCTATTCTTTTAATATTTATGATAGAGCTAATAACACAGTAGCTGTAAAATAAAAACATTTTAACAAATGTGGAAACCATTTCATGTATAAATATTTAATAACAAAATATAATATAAGCAAAAGAGAAAAATTTTGCTTTGTATTATCTACAAAGAGGATTTTTAAAGCATATAAAGATGCTAATAGATACTCAAAGTAAATTATTTTTAACTTTTCTCAGTACCACTTCAGATGTATTCATTAGAAAGCACAGTGTGTGTCATACAAAAAGTACAGGTTCAGCAATAGAAAGCATCAAAAAAGATGGAATGATAAATAAATGTAGCACTCAGCCGAACGAAAAGAAAAGAAAAAACACTCTCTTTTTTTTGTGTGTGTTTTATGAACTAAATGTTCTCTCTAAATTATATTAATGCTGAGCTGTTGCATAGACCTTCAGTCAGAGTACAAAATGTCTCAATGTACTCAGACTGACGCAATGAGAAGCAGGGAGTATCCATATTAGTTAAAACATTGAATTATGTTTGCTTTAACCCTTTCGCTGCCAAGGCCAATTTTTGTGTTTTTTTGCACATGTTATAATTCACATTTTAGGCCTAAAAGTTACTTCAAACCCCAAATCAGTATATATTGTCTGAAAGCCAAGACCCTGCAGAATAAAATAATGGCAGTTGGAAATTTTTATGTTGCACGATATGACAAGGTTATAATGATTCAATGATACCCAACATGCCCATGTTAAAAATGCGTGCGTCCGTGAAACAGCGACAAAATTCAGTTTCCCAAAAAAGCTATAGAAGACATTTTAGAAGCCCCTAAAGGTCATCACTTTAGGAATACACATAAAAATTGGCCATAGAATTATTGCTCTCACTCTGGCGTGCGCAACGTTACCCAACATGTGTAGTGCAATCTTCGTTTTGGTATGTAGGCACACCCGATGCATGTTTATGTGAATGTGCATTATTTTTACATTTATAATATTCAATATTATTTTTTTAAATGGTTATTTATTTATTTATTTTTTACTTTACTTGCTATAACAAAGTGGGGTTTACAAGCATAGCATATTGGCAGCAAAAGGTCCTCTTTAAAGTGACACGGCGGGTCCAAAAGACCTCTACTGTCACTTTTCCACTTTAAATAGGCTATTGAAGGGCAGATTGCACTTCAATAGCTTATTGCTCGGTTTCAGTAGCCGAGCAATGAATGCTATGGGACCGGAAGTGATGTAATGTGTTCCCATAGAGAAGGGAGGAGATTGATGAACGAAAGTTCACCGTTCTCCTTCCACGCCGGCACCCGACATGCCGGTCATGGGTCGGGCGTAGGGGTGGTCACTTTACCGGCACCTGAGCCACCAGAATTGCTTCCATTGTAAAGCTAGCAGCTGGCTTTACAATTGTAAACAGAGTCTGTTTAAATGGGCCGGCTGCCACCAAAGTAGCCTTACATTGGTGGCAGCAAAAGGGTTAAAAAAAGTAACTTCACTTGAGCACCAAGTTCAAGGTAGGAGACTTTAGGCAATGCCCCCTGAAATTGAATTGAAATAATCCCTTCTAAACAGAAAGGACTTCTGGGTAAATGCCATGTGTGCAAGGCTAGCATCAAGCACGCCAGATAAAACATTAAAGTACGTGAGACAGAGAATGATTCTGTCAGGGTTTTATTGCCATCTGTACCCTTATTAGAAAGATTACCTCTCGCCTCCTGTCAGGACATAAAGTGATGAGAAATCTCTAAAATGAGGAGACAAAAAAACGTTTAGTATAATGAGGAAGGGTTAGAATGTCTGACAATATTTGTATTACTTTATTTTTACTGCTGTTTTCTTCCTGCCCCTGTGAAGACTACTCACTACATTTCTTCTACTGGCCTAACAGGAACTGGAATCAAAATCTCCACATGCAGAAATAAAAACCTGACAGAAATTGTAACTCTTCTACTTAAATCTAAAAAAAGAATAAAAAATGTTTTGATGGCATTAGACTTTAAGATATCACACGTCCTTTTGTTGAACCAGAACACTGACCAAAGAGCCAGTCAACACAAAATTAAACATCTGTCACTTTTCTCTGCAGTCCCGAGTCTGGCTCGGGGTTACCGCGCTCCTGGTATGGAAAATTAACCTCAAGCCAGACTCGGGAATACCGCCAGGGAGGTTAAGGTAATTTTGAAATCGATGGCAGCACCACATCTCCCAAAAGTTGTGACAGGGCAACAAAAACCTGGCAAAGCAAGTGGTACTAACAAGGATGAGCCAGAAGAACATTTTGCAACTAATTAGGTTAATTAACAACAGATAAGTAATATGATTGGTTATACTGTAAATAGAGCATCTTAGAGAGTCAGAGAGGGAAATGTATCAAACCTGAAGCAGACAAAATCTGGAGCAGCTGTGTATGGCAACCAATCAGCATCTCTCTTTCATTTTCAAATGTTAACTGAGCAAACTGAAGAAGGAAGCTGATTGGTTGCCATAGGCAACTGCTCCAGATTTTTCTGCCCCAGTTTTGATCAATTCCAATCTATGTTGAACAATTTCCGGATAATGTTCCTCAATGTAAAATTGCAAAGAATTTAAATATATTACTATCCACAGTACATATCAAAAGATTCAGAGAATCTGGAGAAATCTCTGTGCATAAGGGACGAGGACAAAACGCAATATCGGATGCCTGTGATCTTCGGGTCCTCAGAGGTAAGAGCACTAAAAATAGTCATGATTCTGTGATGGACATCACTGCATGGGCTCAGAAATACTTTGAAAAATCCCTGTCTGTAAACACAGCTCGTCGTGCCATCCAAAAATGCAAGTTAAAACTCTATCATGCATAGAAGAAGCCATATCTGAACATGATCCAGAAATGCTGCCATCTTCTCTAGGCCGAAGTTCATTTAAAATGGTCTGTTGTAAAGTGGAAAATTGTTCTGTGGTCAAATGAATTGAAATTTGAAATTCTTTTTGGCAACCATGGGCATTGCATCCTACGGACTAAAGAGGAGAGGAACCTTCTGGCTTGTTATCAGTGTTCAGTTCAAAAGCCTGCATCTCTGATGGTATGGGGGTGTATTAGTATGTATGGAATGGGCAACTCGAACATCTGGAAAGGCACCATCAATGCTGAAAGATATACCCATGTTTTAGAGCAGCATATGCTCCAAAACAGACTACGTCTTTTTCAGTGAAGGCCTTGCATATTTTAGCAGGACAATGCTAAACCACAAACTGCATCTATAACAAAAGCATGGCTTCATAGTAGAAGAGTCCGGCTGCTTAACTGGCCTGCCTGCTGTCCAGACCTTTCCCCAATTGAAAATATTTGGCGCATCTTAAAATGAATAATACAACAAAGAAGACAAAGGAATGTTGAGCAGTTAAAATCCAATATCAGGCAAGAATGGACCAACATTCCTCTCTTGAAATTCTACCAACTGGTCTCCTCAGTTCACAGACATTTACACAGTGTTGTTAAAAGAAGAGGGGATGCTACATTACGGTAAACATGGCCCTGTCCCAACTTTTTTGAGAAGTGTTGCTGCCATCGATTTCAAAGTGGCCTTATTTTTTTTAAATGGTAAATTTTCCCAGTTTAAATTTGATATGTTTTTTATTTTCTATTGTGAATAAAATATGTGTTTATGAGATTGGAAAATCATTGCATTCTGTTTTTAAGTAGATTTTACAAAGCGTCTCACCTTTTTTGGAATTGGGGTTGTAGTTCAATTTATAATACAGGTCAAAAATGCAAGATAAAAGGTTTCTTTATTCTCACATATTCTGCTTGAAAGAAACCTGTGCCATTCAACGTGCTTATTATAATCTTTACTATAATATAACAAAAGCAACATTATTATATCATTGCCTTCATGCCAGCTGGTAAGTTACAAAGGGGAAACTAGGAATGCACTGATACCGAAACTAGTATCAATGCCGATACTGAGTATTTGGGGACTACGAGTATGCTCTCATACCTTTCGGGCAGAGGGAGATTTCCTCTGACTGGCAGTGCCGCAAGGGAACATGGATCCAGCCCCCTGGCCAATCAGAAAGCTGGCCGGCAGCTAATGACTCACCTCCCGGCTTCCTGATTGGCCGCAAAGCCAGTTCCATGCTGTTTGGCCGGCTCCATGCTGATTGGCCTGAAAACCGGCTTCCCAGCCCATCAACATCAAGCCAGCAAATATCAAATAGCCAGCTCGATGCTGATTGGCTGGGAAGCCAGCTACCCGGCCAAACAGCATCAAGTCAGCCAAATGGCACGGAGCTGGCTTCCCGGGCAATCAAGAACCCGGGCAGCGAGGAATGACACACCGCCCGGCTTTCTGATTGCCCGGAAAGCTGTCTCCATGCTAGCGGAACTACATGGTATCGGTACTCTGTATCAGCGAGTACCGAAAGATAAATATCGGTTATCGTACTCGATTCCCGAAAAACCGGTATCGGTACATCCGTAGAGAAAATACATTTTGAAAAATATATTTATGCTACACAAACATGCTTAGAAAAGTAGTCTCATAGCTTAGCAATAGCATACTGGAGGTCACTTTAATGATTCCTGTCTTAAAAAAGATCTAAATTATGCTATAAAAATTGCCCAAAAATGTGAGCATAGAGAAAATTGCTAGTTACCAGTATTCCCTAAAGGGGAGCTTAACTTTTCCCTTTACCTACTTACCACACTGTGTTCTATAGTGTGCCTATCTTTGTGTATGCAGCCCTCTTGGCAGAGGAGTAGTAGAAGCACAAATCCACTGATCAAATTAACCAGAAGCCGGAAGATCCTTGAACTGCAGCTTTTTCTCCATCAAGGATAACAGTGAGCAGCCCAATAGTGTCACCAAATCTCCCTCCAAATCTCATGGGACTAGTACTGCAGATATAAAGCTATGAGGCTTAAGGTACAGAAAGTGCACTACTATTTTTGAGGAGGAATTCAAGATAAAAGGTAAGACCCTCAGGATACTGCTTAGGCACAATTAACATTTCTAAATGTTCCTTATAAGACAGCAAATCTACACTTTTTGAGTTCCGTTCCACTTTAACCACCTCCCAACCAGCCGTTGTAGCTAAATGTCCTCTCTGGGGTCCAGTTGTTCTGGATGGGTGTTTAAAAACTTCCCAGAGTTAACTGTAATCAGCAGATCAAAGTGTATCTGTCCCTATCAAAGTGGCTCTGTGCCTTGTGATCACTGTGATGAACAATTACAGTGGTCATAAATTTAAACACTACCTGTTTTTACGTTTGAGAGCCCTTTCCTTCCTCTCACAACAGAGGTAGAGAAAGAAGGAGGATGGCAGCCTGATTGAAGGAGAGATTGTACAAGAAGAAAGAAAAAGGCTGCAGCAGAGGAAAGCCTTGTGATTCAAGGTGGTCTTGGTGGGGGAGCAGTTAAAGTGCCACTAATCAGCAGTGTTGTGGAAAGGTTTTGGATTGTGGGAGGGGGGGGGGGTTAAAATGCCACTGACTACCAATGACTGTAGGATTGTTTTGGGGGATTTAAAGTGTTCTGGGTTTATCCATGACATTTAGCCTTTGCACACAATGCAATTTTAGTGCAAAACTATTTCATCCTCCATGGTACTTTCTTTGACTAATAACAGAAGAATTGCACTTGTGGCAAAAATGAGATTACCTTGGGGTGTCTACTTTCCAAAAAGGGGCCATTTTGGGGTGTTTGAAACTTTTTTCAAAGTTATCTGCCCTTTTCCCTTTGTATAGTAAAACATAATTTTAAAAAATGGTTATTAAATACCCTCATGAGAAGTATCTGTCTGTCTCAAAGATTACTGTATTTTTTCCGTGTATAAGACTATACTTTTTCATAAAAATATTTACCTAAAAATGGAGGGGCATCTTATACACGGGGGGCCGAGAGGAGAACCGCGGTCGCGAAACTAGCCTCACGAGTGAAACTTCCGATTGCAGAGACAAACTAACAGGTTTCCTCCAATCGGGAAGCCTTATGTACCCGACGTCAGCTGATGCTGCAGAGAGCCTGTAGCCAGTGCCCAGATGCAACAGGGAGCGGTAATGTCGGAGCCCATAAAATGCCAGAAAACAAAAAAAAATCCCGGTAAATACCAATACCAGGAAGCGGCTGTCTTACTCTGCAAAATTTAAACTGGATGTAATCAGTTATGCAAAAGAGCATGGAAAATATTGATTTCTGAATTTTGGGTAAGAAAAGTGGGGGGCGTGAATTTGGGTACTGTGTTGCATGACCAAGTAATTGTCAGTCAAACTATCAGAGCACAGAAACTGAAAAAATGGCCTGGAAAGGGGTGCAGCATGCTGGTATTGAGGTGGTTAAAGCTAGGACTTAGAGCTGTCAAGCTCACTTAAAATTATCTCCCCCTCTTGTCTTCAAGACATCTACTGTTTGGAATACAATACCGTACATTTTTTTATCAGATTGAAAGCACTAAACTCCACTATACATCTCCCCTCTAGCAATGCAAGCTCCTTTGCTAGCACTTCCACTTTCGTCCAGTCTTCAGGGTTCAGCATTTTCTGGTCAGCTTGATGGTAAAGGCATGCTTAACATGTACCCTGAGCTGTGCATGCATACATTCACTAAGAAAACTTTGCTTGTAGACAGATAGGCTTCAATTGCAATAAAAGATTCTTGTTTGCCAGGAATGTTTTATTCTAAAGCTATAATTCTTACTACAGAAAACCTGTAGTGATAAAATAATGAGGTGGCTATTCCTGATCTATCCTTCTGAATATATTACTAACCATCCTGTTCCAGACAAATCTGATTCAGCATAGTCATGTAGTTGAGAAGTTAACTATTTTATCATATTCTAGAACAGTATAACAATACAGAACTTTGAGATCAAAATACAATATTCTTTTTTAAGCCATGCACATCTTTATTTTTTCCTTTCAAGCTGTCTTTTAAAACTCCAAGTCATCTGTAACAACGATTATATATACTATAATATATAACATAAACTTGTAAGAAAGAGTAAAAAGGGGAATATACCTGACAGGTTTTTGGAATCCCGGAAGAACCAAATTCAGATCCCACAGAGACACAGGGAAGAAAACTTGTACAAAGGCCCTGAACAAGGAATGAGAAGCCAGCAGTCTCTATAAAAAAAACTGCATGACCTGGCCTTTGATGGTGCTGAAGACAAAATGCTGGTCCAAACCTGTTTGTAAAAAGGCAAGGATTAATCCCACAGAGTATTTCTTTGGGTTCAACCTCTTTATTCAGACCAAGCAAAATTTGCCTTCCATTTGCAGTAGACTTCTTAGGTTTTAGAATCATGGGAATAATCAATTCAGATGCATATGCCCCTCACAATCTAGGCTTCAACAGGCATTCTGTTCAAACCAGTTACCATTATGCATGATGGTTAATCAGTCCTTGAGACAGAAGATCCAGACAATCTTGTAGAGCCCACAGAACATTGCCAGGAGTTTTATAAGGCCAGAGAGCCCCATCCCCTCAGTCCATCCAGAGCTATGAGGAGTACCAGATTGCCTTTCATATTAATCCTGTGAAGCAGACAAGAAAAGTTCAGAGGAGGAAAGGCAAAGATCGGGCTGTACTGAATACATGGAGCCATCAGAGCATCCACTGCTTCTGCTAGAGGACCCCCGTACCTGGCGGCAAAATATCCGTTTGGTGTTGTTGAATATGAGAGCCCTTCACTTGTGACCCCTGGAATGCCTCCAGGGGTAGGGACCACTCCCCTGGGTTCAGGAGCTGCCGGCTGGGGAAGTTTGCCTCCTAAGAGCCCACTTCTGGCATATCAAATGCAGAGAAAGCTGCAACGTGAAGTTCTACCCAGGACAGGATCCACTCTGCCTCTCTTGCCATGGCGAGGCTTCTGCATCCTCCCTAATGCTTGCTGTACACCACTGCCGTGGCATTGCCTGTTTACATCCATATTGGATAAGCCTCCAACAGGTTGGTTCAACGCTGATGGGACAGCTAAATCACCCAAAGCGCCAAAATATTTAACAGAAGAAGAGACTCACTGGCTGGCGTCCATTTTGAGAATCTTCCAAAAGATGGGAACAAAAGTCTTGCCCAAGCCCAGAGCCAGATTCCTAAGCCACCAAGACAGGGAGAGCCTTGTCCTTGATATAAATCAAAATTGGTCAATCCAGAGACAGGGCTTATTTGTCACACGATGACAGAATATTGTGTTGCTACCATCAGCCCCAGACTCTTATACAGAAGCAGAGAGTTGGATGGCTTCCTAAATGAAGAGCTTAAACCTCAGACTTAAGAGTCTAAAGACCCTCTGGCCTGACATATGTCCAGGACGAGACCCAGATACTCCAAGTAATGAGTCTGCTTCAGTGACAATTTTGGAAGGTTCAGGATTCCCCTATGTATTGGCTGGACAGGTAGAGATACGTTGTCCGACAGAGTCCTTACCATCTATTCCCTCAATAGGAGGTCATCTGAGTATCACCAAATGGGGACGCTGTGAGCGCACAACAGTACCAACACTAAAGCCAGGACCATGTTGGTAGGATGACCCACACATTGGGGGGGTCCAGCATTGTAGGGACAACCAAAATTGACCTAAGTTTCATAATATTGATCAGGATATGAGATTCCATCAAAGGTACAAGTCCCTTGCACTGATAAGGTTTTCAGGTGCCCTTCCCAGCCCAAAAGACTGGCATCTGTCATGGGGATCCAGAAGATCAAAAGGAAGGGCTGCCCCAAATACAGGGTTGGATTTCTAAGCTACCAAGACAGAGAAATCCTGTCTTCTGTGCCAGATAACTCAGTCTGCCCAAAGATTGGTAATGACCTGTCCTACAACAACAGGATGTTGATCGGAGGGGTCGGAAGTAGAACTGAGATAATGACATTTGCACCATTAGCCCCAGGAATCTCATGCAGAAGCAAAGAGTGAGGCGACTTGTGAAAAGTCGGAATCTAAGAGAAGGGAGTTAGAGGTGTCTCCCGGGAAAACCCCTCAGTCCCATCCCAATGTTTGCAAAAGGGCTAAGTGCTAAACTTGGGTCTGGACTTGGAGTTTGAAGACTTGGAGTAACAAAAAATACTTTTCTTGGCTTTCCTTGAGTGGTAAAAGTGAGTCTTAGGATTCCATTCCCAAAGAAGAAGTCTCCAAAATCCCCACACTATAGCTAAAGAATCCTCTTTATGTTCACTGACAGGAACTTATATGGGAAATAGAGAAGGAAACTTCCAACAACCTGTGCATGCTGTAGCTCATGTTTTCCAAATTGATAGATAAATAGCACTGTAAAACATAGAAATATTTGCCACTTGTCTTCTCATTTCTGAACAAAAAATACACCCCCACCAGGGCCCCTAGAAAAGAGAAGACATCTGACAGCCTGACTCACCATTTCAAGATTGGTTCATGCCCAGCCCGTAGATACAGTGTGGTATTTTATGGTGTAGCTCTTGTTGAAGCCCTAAAATCAGCAGGGAAAAATGGAGTGTCCCTAATTCAAGCAGCCACCCGAAAATGGAAGACTGCAGCAACGTTGTCTTCCTTGAAGCCGTTGCCAGGAAAGGCCAAGGGTACACCATCCCTTTAACCGCATGATGCGCGGGCACCACCGCATCACTTCTGGGTACCACATCCTATGCGCTTCAATTTCTCCAATGCACCGGAAATGCATCCAACCAATGCGCCAATGCAGCTGAGCACCAGGAGGATGCCAGACATTGCCACTCTGTCCCAGCGTGTCCAAATCACCAAAGAAATAGTAACCCTTTAAGCACGAGTGAACCAGCACAAGCTATAACGCCGCATATCCACCCTCCAGCCAAGGCAATCTGAAAACCCCAGGTACTCACCGCAGCCACAAGAGGGGGAGGGAATGGAAGAAGGTGAGAAGGGTGGAACAGAAAGGCTAGGAAACAAATCCACTATCTAACCAATGCCAGGCGTAAGGAAGGACATGTTGTAAGTCACTGAAAGAGAAGAAAAGGTACAAGTGCACATATTTGCCTGGTGAGATGGAGGCCCCTGATGCCTGCAGCTGACTTATGGGGAAAAAATAATAAACCAGGATGTGAAAGCGTGTTTGCAGGAGACACAATAATTGAAACTACTGGCTCCTTGGAGTCCATTTAAATTATTTTCCTGCAGCTGGACGGAGTCAAAAAAATGTAAAGCAATCCCTCACATTCACAGAAAAACAATATCAAACAGAGTTTTTTTTATTATCAGTGTGAGTCATGCTATTGAACAAACACACCATTTTTGTTTTGTGAAGTTAATGAAGGGTATTCCTATTTCTTCCTTTGTAAATATCTGTCCTGCCTTGTATATTTGACACAGAATGGCCCTATTCTGATCTTAAAACTATTAATTGGGCATCTCTATGTCTATTCTTGGTAAGAATCAGCTGCTAAAGGAACTACAAATATTGTTTTCTTTGTATGTAAAATATATTTTCTAAGAGATTTGACATACTACGGCTTTGGTCTCCACACAGGGACTCTCTTTGTTAGTTCTGGGTATAATCAGAGATCTGTTGCTATAAGATATAGTCAGCATTCTTTTTTTGGATGTAAAAATGGCTTATGATAGTTTTCAAATAATTTGAGAGACATTTACTTCCTGTCCTTTTAGCCTTTCTATGCCCTAATACCCTGAAGTTCCTTGATTTTGTTACTTGCTGTATGTTATGTGATAGAGAATATACTGTACATCGATCAGCCATAAAATTGACCACCTGCCTAATATTGAGTATGTCCCCTTTTGCTGCCAAAACAGCCCTGACCCGTCGAAGCATGGACTCTAAAGGTATACTGAGGTATCTGGCATCTAAGCCAGGTGTGTGCTTGGTCAGCAATAATGTTTGGGGAGGTGGTACCTGTCAAAGTAACATCCACATGAATGGCAGGACTCAAGGTTCCCCTGCAGAACGTTGCCCAAAGCATCACACAGCCTCCGCTGGCTTGCCTTCTTCCCATAGTCCAACCTGGTGCCCTCTCTTCCCCAGGTAAGCAACACAAACCCAACCATCCACATGATGTAAAAGAAAGGGTGATTCATCAGACCAGGCCACCTTCTTCAATTGCTCCATGGTTCAGTTCTGATGCTCATATGTCCATTGTAGGCGCTTTTGGCTGTGGACAAGGGTCAGCAAGGGCACACTGAACAGACTGCAGCTTCACAGCCCCATATGCAACAAACTGTGATACACTGTGTGTTCAGACACCCTTCTATCAGAACAAGCATTAACGTTTCAGCAATTTGAGCTACAGTAACTCTTCCATTGGATCGGATTTACACGCCAGTCTCCGCTCCCCATATACATCAATAAGCATTGGCTACCCATGTCCCTGTCACCGGTTAATTGGTTTTTCTTCCTTGCACCACTTTTGGTTGGTCCTGACCACTGCAGACTAGGAACATCCCACAAGATGACCCAGTCGTCTAGCCATCCCAATTTGGCCTTTGTCAAAGTTGGTCAAATCCTTACGTTTGTGCATTTTTCTTTGCTTCCTACACATCAACTTCAGGGACATTTATACATGGTATCTTCCCTCTGCTTACCACCTGCTCTAAAATGCCTGTTTACTGAATACGATAGCTCAAGCTGAAAATTATTCATGCTAGTAAACAGTTCAAAGAGCAATCCATTTCAGGGACCTATTCCTTATCAGATAGCTTCCCCAAGGTTTCAATCAGTCAAAATGAAAATTCAGTCAGCTACTGCAGTACAGTCTCTTTAGTTAACACCTAGAGCAGGGGTGGCAAACACAAGGCCCGCGGGACCTTGTAATGTGGCCCGCACAGCAGCCAGGGCCGGTCCGCTATGCCGACTCTGTGCAGAGCAGTGTCTTATATATAATATATATATATGTACAGGGGTTGTATTTTTTTTACGTGTGTGTGTGTGGGGGGGGGCGGCGGGAGTTTGGGGAGTAGCAGTGTATTAGGCTGCATTCACACCTTTATTTTAGGTGCAATTAGGGATTTCTGCGTCAGGAACTTGCGTTTTCCTGCAACAGAAATCCCTAAATTGGCGTTTTACAAATGGCAGCTGTCACCTAAGTTAATGATCAGGTGACAGAAGTTGCATGTTAACGCCTGCACACTGTATGTAAAGATACGTGATATGTTTACATTCAGTTAGGAATCAATCACTCTCCCTGGACTCATGTAATCATATCACGTATCATTACATGCGGTGTGCAGGCGTTTACATGGAGCTGCTGTCACCTGATCATTAACTTGACTAGGTGACAGCTGTCACTTGAAAACGCCAGATTAGGGATTTCTGCTGCAGTCTGAGCAGTCTCCAATAAAGTTTCTTGTGGATGTTTTCAAGGCTAGTTATTACTTAAATTATTATTAAAACCAGTAGCAACTGAATGCAAAGGCAACTATTTATGATAATAAAGACTAGATGCATAGTCCTATACAACCGGCCCTTTGAGGGTAACCATACTGCTGATGCGGCCCCCGATGAATTTGAGTTTGCCACCCCTGACCTAGAGCATGAGGAATTCTTCCGCACCAAAGGCTCATATAATCTGTGTACCATCAAAACTCTTAAAAGTCCTGGAGGCGAGCATGGGAGGAGGTGATGAGTGAGCTAGAGAGGTGGATGAGTCTAGCAGCAGCATTCATGACAGACCGAAGAGAACATAGCCTGTGTAGAGGTAGGCCAACGAGGAGGGAGTTATAGTAGTTGAGGCAAGAGATGACAAGTGAGTGAGTTAGTAGCATTGTGGTGTCATTTGTTAAGGGACACATCTTGGAAATGTTATAGAGATTAAGATTTTGTCAGTAATTGGATTTAGGCTCAGAAGCAGAAGACAGAGTCCAGAATTACACATAGCACCCTAGCATGTGTGGAAGGACAGATAACTGTGTTATTGATCTCAATGATGAAGTCAGG
>NW_017306523.1:1285893-1296576 GCF_000935625.1 Nanorana parkeri | reverse complement strand
GGGGGGGGGGGGGGGGGGGGGGGGGGGGGGGGGGGGGGGGATATTATGAGCTCAGTTTTTGAAAGGTTGAATTTAAGGAAGTGTTGAGTGATGCGTGATGAGAGTGAGGGGGATGTGGAGGATAAGGAGGTTAATAAGGAGGAGGATAATGTGTAGATAGAGAATAGAAGGGGTTCGAGAACAGAGCCCTGGGGGACCCCTACTGAAAGAGGGACAGGAGAGGAGGAGGTAGAGTTGTAGGTGACAGGGAAGGTGCGCTGAGACAGATAGGAGGAAAACCAAGAAAGAGCAGAGTCTTTGAGGCCAAGGGAATTGGAGTTTATTATTCTCTATAGCAACACACAATCATTTTTTATTAATCCCATTTAATGAACAGACACACTTTTGCTAGTAATATATAAAGCTAGTTATCAAACAAGTCTGTTTGCCAATGTATGTTTAGTGATTACTAATTTAGAGCTAGTTTAAAATGTCAGTAGTTGGTGCTGGAGCTGACAAAGGATTTTTACATCAGTTAGAAACTAAACCTAGGTTTTTGTTTTTTTTTAACAGAAATGTCAGTTCTAACTTTAGAAGCAGACAAAAATCACCTGGAGGAATGAGTCAGATGTCTTGGTTATATTTAGTATAGCTGGTGTTAGGTATTGGAGATATCAATTATTCAAACACAGAATATAAGTTGGTCTGGTCTGCATGAGGTACTAGAGCATTGAATACCTAACTAGTTGCCATGGTGAAGTAAAGCAATAAAGGCTTCGTGCCAAGTTAGCCATTTATAAATGCAAGAGAATATAAGTAAGACCTTACATGGATTAACTGTAGTTGCAAGCTTTCAAGAATACTCAGGTATAACAGTACTGATTAGCATGCATTAAAAGTTCACATACAAAAAATTGCATGCTGAAGGCCAATGTTGTTGTTATAAAATGCCATCGGAGCATAGAGAGGCATGTTGTTTGCTACAGAGATACTCAGTTCCACTTGTCTGAGTCAATCAGGCACTCAATTTCTCCTCTCCCCACACATACACTGTGCCAGGTAAAATGTATGAATATAAAGATCAGCAATAACATTATGACCACTGAGAGGTGAAGCGAATAATATTGATTACCTCGTTACAATGGCACCTGGAAGTGACTGGGATGTATTAGGCAGCAAGTGAACATTTTGTCCCTGAAGCTAATGTGTTGGAAACAGAAGAAAATAGAAAATTGTAAGGATTTGAGAGACTTGAGGGATGTTCCTAGTCTGCAGTGGTCAGGAACTATTAAACCAGTTGACATCCGGGGTGTTAAACCCCCTTCCCATCCAGGCCATTTTTCAGTATTCAGCGCTGCGGTACTTTCACTGACATTTATTCCGTCATGCAGCGCTGTACTGAAATTAATTTTATACCCTTTTTTGGGGACACATAGAGCTTTATTTTGGTGGTATTTATCGCTAGGGGGCGCGCGCAAGCAGGAAAAAAATGCCGTCTGGACACGGCAACGCGCAGATGCGAGTCTGCCGTCCATCCGTTTTTTCTTAACGAGCGGACGGCAAGAGGTTAAAAGTGGTCCAAGGAAGGAAAACCGGTAAACCAGCGACAGGGTCATGGGAGGCCAAGGCACAATAATGTGCAGGAAAGAGGCCTGGCATGTGTAGGCCAATCCAATAAAGAGATACTGTAGCTCAAATTGCTGGAAAAGCTTGTTAGATAAAAAAAAGGTGTCTGAACACAGTGCAAAAGCAAAAATTTCCAAGCACACTTACCAGCTAACCTAAAAAAACAAACAAATGACACTATTAGGGTTAGAAACAGAGGTTTTCGTTGCACAACTTTTGCAAAATATTTGGAAGCCACACTGCCATGTCAAGGCCTCTCTGTGTTGTGATGTCCTAACTCTAATCAATGAGAGCCTCCAACTTGCAGCATATATAGCAAAGGATGAATTGGGTGCAGATTTGTCAGGAGGCGGCCCAATCCTCCTTAATGGTGCAGGGACACACCAGAAGACCAGCACACCACAATGGCAGATCAAGGCCCCAGTGTGTCCCCACACCAAATATAACAAGTGAAACAAATGGCAAATGCACTCATTAATGTATAACTAGCTTTAGGGCAACATGCACATGGAAGGGCTTTACACAGTACAAAAGCAAAAATTTACAGGCACATTTATCAGCTAACCTCAAAAAAACAAAAACTGTATTAGGGTTAAAAACAGGGGTTTTAGTTGCACAACCTTTGCATATAATAGAGTTAGGACTGCACTACACAGGGGAGCCTTGACGAGGCAGTGTGGCTTCCACATATTTAGCAAAACATATGTGTGGGGGAGGTTCTGGCTGCTGGCATTTGCTTCCTGTCCTATAGGTGAGTCCAATTCTGCTATTTTTTTTTATTGTATGATGTTATGCTCCAGCCTTTTGTCTTTTTGCTATCCACTCTCCTTAAAGCACATCAGTATGAGTCCATGGCAGTAGGCACAAAAGATGTCAGATAGGTATGGGCAATTCTGGCTAAAATCTGCATCTGGATGCAACAGCACTCTGGGTGAATAGCTGTTGCAGTTTGTATGTGGAAAGAAATCCTAACCGCATGTAATGGCTAGTATGAGCGTCTGCAAGTGAACAGCGGCGGTGCCAACCATTGATTTGCACAGGGTACATAACTGGACGTGCAGCTGTTCGCACACAGCATGAACATGGAGCCCGTTTCTTTGCCACCAGTCTGAAGGAGCTCCAAGATTTAAAACTGCAGCCCTTTCAAAGACACAATGGGCTTCAATTGATTAAGATTACTTCCCAAATAGATTGCAATTACAATTATGTATATAGCGTCAACATATTCCGCAGCGCTATACAATCGTTTTGACAAGACAAGTAAGAAACACTGACAAGCATAATTGACAAACAGAAACAGTAGGTGAAGAGGACCCTGCCCAAACGAGCTTACTGTCTAAGACATTTACTTGCGTTGCATTACATGCTTATGTTGTGGATCCCGTTGCCCTGTTGGCCCCTATACACCCCTTGCACCCATCCACTTTTTGGGGGGCTGGCCAGGCTTGAACATAGGCTGTCTGGCCCTGTGGGGGGCACTGGTCGGGACCACTGGTGCAAAGGAAGTAATGTGTCATGTTGTAATTTCCGTTTTTTCCAGAATGGCATGTCATGGGGTCTGATTGGGGGAGAGCAAAACATTTTTTTCTTTTTTTTTTTTTTCTGGTCCTTCTTCTGCCTGACTAAGCTGATTTTGAATTTGCATGCTGGTATGCTTTCATGCAGGGGTGCACATAAGGTCGATCGTGATCACTGGTAGATCGCAATGTCCTCTCCTCCCTCCCGTGCTCTCCCCCATCTGTATGCAGCGGGGATCCAAGAAGTGAAGGAACCGCTGCAGAAGTGAGGAAGTGAAGGAACCGCTGCAGCTGGGGGAGGGGGCGGACCTGCTGTCACAGAAATAAGGCCGAGGGGTGAGGAGAGAGAGAGAGAGAGAGACACTCGGGCCAGGTTCTGACAGCCGGCGCCTCTCTCTCCACTCATCGCTTGGCCTTAGTTCTGTGACAGCGGCTTTACATCACTTCCTGTTCATTCATGAGTTTCTCATGGGGAGAAGCACTCGGTACAGAGGCTCCTCCCCATTCAGAAACTGGATGATAGTAAAATATTTTCTGAATGAATGGGAAACCTCTGTGGTTTCCATTCATTTAGAACAGAGGCTGCAGAAAAAGAGATTGAGTACTTTGTGTCCTCAATTTCTTTTTCTATTTTAAAAGGGAAATATCAGGGGGCTGTTTAGACCCCTAATATTTCCCAAAAGCCCCCCCAAGAGCAAAACAAATGTAAATAAAAAATAGTAAAAAAAAAAATCCTGGAAGCAGGGCACTGGGTGACATCACACGCCAGTTGGGGCGGGAGGGGGGCACGGTATTTTTCTTGCATCGGGCGCAAAACGAACTATCAACGGCTATGCTCCCGCAGTGCTCGTGTGGCTGCCGGCTGAATGTGTCAGACGCTGCAGATGGAAAGGAGCAGGACACCTCTCACTGTGTGCAACGTCGGCCACACAAGCACCACAGGAGGACAGGATGCCGGGGCCTCTAGGATGCACTGGAATGTAAGCCGGCCGACTCCCTGCAGGAGGGGGCGTGGGGTTGTATTGAAGTCAATGGCACCGCAGCCATGCCCCCCGCTCACAGTGCGATCGCCCGCACCCGAAACACAGGCACATTAGTGCCTGCATTCCGGTCCAGTGCGATCTGCAAAAATAGTGCTTGCAGCATTTTTGTGGATCGCACTGGACTGGAACGCAGTCACTAATGTGCCTGGGTTCCGGGTGCAGGCGATCGCACTGTGGGCGAGGCGCCTGGCTGCGGTGCCATTGACTTCAATGCAACGCTACGCCCCCTCCCGCCCCTGAATGCAGGTGTTTTTTCATTGGTAGATCTCATTGAGCTTGTCATTTGAAAAGTATATCTCCAGACTAAAAATTGTGGGCAAAACAAATGACAAACGCACTCAACAATTCGTCACCAGCCATACAGTAAGGTGCACACGAAATGGGCTTTGAACAGTAAAACAGTAGAAAGGCATCATGGCACACTCACAAACCAGCATGTAAAACAACTTGTCTCACCACTAAGGTTAATAACAGAGGTTTGGATACACGTCTTCTGCAGAAAATGTGAAAGCCGCACAGCCGCGCCAAGGCACCTCTTATAGTGCGGTCCTAACTCTAAACTATGAGAGTCTCCATCTTGGAGCACATGGGGGCAGAAGATTTCAAATTGGGTGCAGGTTTGTCAGGAGGGAGCCCAACCTCCTTAAAGACACAGGGACACACAAGGGATCCCGCACATCCCAATGGCAGCTGAGAACCCCCATGCGTCACTGCACCAAATCGGTCAAGCAAAACAAATGACAAACGCACTCAACAATTCGTCAATTCGAAATCTTCTGCCCCCATGTGCTCCAAGATGGAGACTCTCATAGTTTAGAGTTATGACCGCTCTATAAGAGGTGCCTTGGCGCGGCTGTGCGGCTTTCACATTTTCTGCAGAAGACGTGTATCCAAACCTCTGTTATTAACCATAGTGGTGAGACAAGTTGTTTTACATGCTGGTTTGTGAGTGTGCCATGATACCTTTCTACTGTTTTACTGTTCAAAGCCCATTTCGTGTGCACCTTACGGTATGGCTGGTGATGAATTGTTGAGTGCGTTTGTCATTTGTTTTGCTTGACCGATTTGGTGCAGTGACGCATGGGGGTTCTCAGCTGCCATTGGGATGTGCGGGATCCCTTGTGTGTCCCTGTGCCTTTAAGGAGGTTGGGCTTCCTCCTGACAAACCTGCACCCAATTTGAATTCTTCTGCCCCCATGTGCTCCAAGATGGAGACTCTCATAGTTTAGAGTTAGGACCGCACTATAAGAGGTGCCTTGGCGCGGCTTTCACATTTTCTGCAGAAGACGTGTATCCAAACCTCTGTTATTAACCTTAGTGGTGAGACAAGTTGTTTTACATGCTGGTTTGTGAGTGTGCCATGATACCTTTCTACTTAATGGATACATCTGTTTTTAACTATTTACCTTTGTGTGTGTTAGCTGATCTCTGTGTTATTATTGCTGTAACCTTTTCTACAATATAATCTGTTTAGGAAACGTACCTGGGTGTGCTGGCTCATTCTATGTTGTGAATTGTCGTACCCACATTTTTTTCTCTTTTTTTTGCTTTTATTGCTTATTATTTAAGGGGTGCAGAATACCATTTTTTTAAATCCATCTAATATTTCCTAAATAGGACTTGTCTTTGGTGCTCAGGACAAAGGTGGAGCCTTGCTTCATTCTTTTCTGCTGCCTCTGCAGCTTTTGGCACTTGGCCTTGCTTACATTGTTTCTAACAGCCATAATCTTAGCTTAAAGGGTCTTGGACATTCAGGCCCCATTCACACCAGACACACAACCCGATTCTGGCCAGAACACACTGCATCGCATTGCGGCCAGCTCACTATGTTGTGGGGCAGGAGGGGGCGTGGTGGTCCATTGAAGTGAATGGCACGGTAGCCAAGCCCTCCGGCCGCAATGCAATCGCCCGCACGGTAACTTAAGGCACTTTATGCCTGCAGTCCGGTCTGAGCAAAAAAAAAAAGTGCTTGCAGCATTCACTCAGTGGTCAATTTCAGCTACTGGTTCTGGGTACTCCAGACCTCTGAGGATTTAAAGTGGACCATTACAGAACTGCATAAATTGCTGGCATATGACTAAGAGATTTTATTTATATATATATTTAAAATGTCCTTGTTTTCAAGCTCTTCCTGTAGCACTGAAAGCAGACCATCAACTCCATTCAAGTTGCCTTGGACTTCAAAACAAGCCGTCACTGACCTCTGTAGCTGTTGGCACTGTAGAGCAATTTATCCTCAACATTTATAGCCAGGGCACTGAAGTCCTTCAGTTTGATCTCTTCATAGCAGATGGTACACAGTAACTTATAACAATGCACTGACAATTACATAGACAGATTGTCAAGCATTTCAGATCAACTAAAATCACTCAAGCTGTCAAGTAAATGTCTGTGCAGCAGATGGTCAGGTTTTGGCCGAGATAGGCAAACTTGGATGCAGTGGTTGTTGAGGCTTAAAACTTCCATAAATAAGCAGTTTTACATGGCAGAATGTTACTTTTATTGTCAGCATTCACAATTGTATTATGCATATTTATTTGCATTTTGATGTCTGTATGGTCTAACAATGACTGGCAATGGATGTCTGGGTAATTAAACAACACGTTAAATTTATTTTTTTGGTTAAATTCAGAATACCTGTCATCTCATGCTTCCCTTACACTTTGCTCTGCCAGATCCCTGCAAAGGGTTAACTGCTTGAAACTCTGCATCCTATTTATGGCATTTTGTCTGGAAGCTCATACTCAACACAAAATTAACCCTATTTTATTACAGAACTATCCATTCTACGTATCAGAAATTGATTATATATTAATTACTTCAGAAACGTAAATAAAACTTAGAAAAAAAAAAAGTCAGTGCTAACAATAAAATTAACATTCAATATTAGAAAATAAATGCTTATTTTGCAATAATTACACTCCCGTATAAAAGTCTAACTCCTCTAGTTAAAAAAAAAGAAGCACATTCTAGCTTTAGAACATATTTATACAGGTACAGATTTACTTAAAGTGCATTGGGCAATTCAAAGGTGGCATGTACTATACGGTATAAAACTTACATACGCGTTCTACGTTAAACTGTTTCAGTGTTAATATTTTGCTGAATATTAGGTAACTCTACCTTTTTTTTTTTAACTGGCTGTCTCAAATGTTAAACTCTCACAAAATATGAAGCAATAATATAACTTGCTTTACTACATATACATATTACTTTCTCATTTTGTAACAGTTTATGTGCAAGTCTAGACAGAAGAACTCGAATGATTATTCATTCATATTCAAGACGGAGTAATGGTTAGAAAACAAGTATTCTCCTTGACCCTAAATCAACTACTGCATAGCTACTAATGTATTACGTATACTCTATACGTAAATAGAAACCGTAATTGATGACATAGTGTACATAGGTTGCTTGTTTTTCTTGCCTTCCGGTTGTCTAATTTTAGCCATGGCATGTTGTGTATCCATGGCAACTTTCCAGCTTACTTACAAGGAATTGCTGTCGACTCAAACGCAAGCAAACTGCAGTCATGCCATCAATATTTTTTTTTCCCATTAAGTCTCAGAAACACCGCACCCTATGTACTAGAGAGTCAGCTATACGTTAGCATTCAAGTGTTAAAATTATTATTCAACAATTCTGATGGTCACCATAAACCATTTCCATGTTGCCAGCTCGGACTCCTATCTGTGCCCCAAACAGTAATAGTTACTGTGTATTTGTCATTTAAGAGTGCACCCTGGCTCAAATCATATGGAACACACATTATTTGTCTTTATTCATTTTTGAGGGGGGTGGGTTTACAACTAAGCATGTAGCCTCCTATTTCAGAGTTTGAAAAATAAGAGATTTAGAGTTGCTATGTATGCACAACCCAAAAAGAATGCAGTTAAGAGTTTAGCAACAAACATGAACATGCCCACCTCACCAGCAATCAGATAGCTTTCTGCTTTTTACCTGGCTGCTTTACAAAGATGTACAAAGCTTAAGCTGGCCACAGACCATACAACCATCACAAGACTTTTGTCTTGCGATGGTTGTAGGTAATTAAAAAGACTACGATCTGCACGTCTTGGACAGGCAGACGTACTTGCGATAATCGCAAGCCCGCCCCGCTGAGGGGCGGGCTTCCAATGACCGCAATGCTGAATGGGCAGTGTGCGCTTGCGCACACCGGCCCGTGCAGCATTTATCTTATGAACATGTCACACACCCACCAACAATCGTACAATTCTCGGCGGGTTTTCGAACACGTTCCTAAGATAAAAGTCGTCCGACCGTACAGTAGAAACGGTCGCACGCCTGCCACACATCTTGCGATAATCGTACGATCGCGGGATTACCCGCGATTATCATACGATTATCGCAAGGTGTGTTGGCACCTTTACACATTGCCTAGATTCCATTTTCTATATTGTTCTATTCAACTACCACTGTGTGTTACTTGTTTGTTCACCTGCCTGAGCACTATTTCTGCTGCAGTTTATTTTTACTGAAATAGTTTTTAATAAAGATTTCTCATAAACAACTTATCAAAAAATAAACAAAGAATGTAGTAGACATTTCAAAAACACAATATAACACAGAAGAAAAAAAAAAAACCCAAACATTAGTACCTGAGAGCAACACCCTTCCTGGGAAAAGGAGCGCTGAAAGAGTTGGCTAACTTGGAAGAGGCCCTCCACATAAATGAGGAAGGGATTACCACTAGGCCATTGATAATCATGTATAAAATAGGGACATCGCCTTAGTAGAAAAGAGCATGGGCACATGGGGGGATAGCCCGCTGGGCTGTCAGACATAAATCATAAAACACACCTAGACAAAACAGTAAGGAACAAGGCAAAGGAAAGGGAGAAATAGAGAACAAGGAAAGATGAGAAAAGTGATAGAAAAAAAAAAAGCAGAAAAAGAAGAGAAGAGAAGGAAAGAGGAGTGATCATCCAATGTTCAAGCACAAGAAAAGCTGCCACAGCATTGAACACATAGGGAAGTAGTTCATGTCAGGTGTTTCTGCTGCAGTTATTGTATGGTGTATGTACACCGCTTAAAAACATCTGTTTTGCACTGTACTTTGGGGGTCCAAGTTCCTCATTGCAACAATCTGTCTGGTGACTTTAAATTACAGTTAGTAAGCTGAAAAGGCAATATGAACATTAAAATATGTCTAATTCAAAGAATAAGAATGTAATATATTTTAGCTGGTCACTTCACAGATATGGGTGCTGCAGTAGTTTTCTTTTTTCAGGTGTTATTGCCTTTATTTTCACCTTGTGGACAGACCCTAGGGCAGAAAGCATCATCTCCATAACAGGGGGAAGGTGTTCTGTAACCCACAGAGAGAACAATGTAAACTGGTTAGAATGCAGCAGAGGTATATAGCTCTCGGTTTTCTAGCAGGTCAACAGGTAATTGCATTGTACTGCATTTCTAGAACAGATAGAAACATGCCATTAAAGGGTTATTAAGCACTCATTGCTTTTTGCATATATCTACTGCCAGGGCAGCCTTCAGAAATTTTGGGGCCCCTTACACAACTTTAGGCCTGAGCCCCCCCAGGCTTTTTTACCCAGCTGTCCCATTGAGTCCGCCCACCGGTCGTCCCTCCGGATCCTTCAATGCACTTTTATTTTAGCACTGTTACAACTTAATATATGAAGTTGAAATTAGGGCTGCAGCGAACGATTAATTTCAAAATCGATTAGCCGATTATTACGTTCGATTAATAGGTTAATAAAAAAAGGCTCCAGTGATGGACTACTAGTTTGTACTGAGATTGTAGTCCATCACAGGAGCAAGCTTGGAGCGGTGGAAGTAAAAAAAAAAAAAAAAGTGTGGTGTGCAATATAGTACATTATACAGCGGCGCAATGCAGAATACCAGCAGCTATTAGGGAATACAGCAAATCACAGCAACAGTAATTATACTATAATGTACTATTGCTGGGATCTGATGTATTCCTCTATAGCTGGTGTTATTTGAGAGGATGGGTTTGATGCAGTTAGAGAGGACCGGTATGATGCAGGAATAGAGAGGACGGGTTTGAGGATGGGTTTGATGCAGGAATAGAGAGGACGGGTTTGATGCAGGAATGCAGGAATAGAGAGGACGGGTTTGATGCAGGAATAGAGAGGACGGGTTTGATGCAGGAATAGAGAGGACAGGTATGATGGTGGAATGGGGCGCAGAGGACGGGTATGATGGTGGAATGGAGTGCAGGGATGCAGAGGACGGGTATGATGGTGGAATGGAGTGCAGGGATGCAGAGGACGGGTATGATGGTGGAATGAGGTGCAGAGGACGGGTATGATGGTGGAATGGGGTGCAGGGATGGAGAGGACGAGTATGATGGTGGAATGGGGTGCAGGGATGGAGAGGACGGGTATGATGGTGGAATGGGGTGCAGAGGATGGGTATGATGATGGAATGGAGAGGACGGGTATGTTGATGGAATGGAGAGGACGGGTATGATGGTGGAATGGGGTGCAGAGGACGGTTATGATGATGGAATGGAG
>NW_017306523.1:1264197-1285174 GCF_000935625.1 Nanorana parkeri | reverse complement strand
ATGGAATGCAGGGATGGAGAGGACGGGTATGATGCTGGAATGGAGTGGAGGGATGGAGAGGATGGGTATGATGGTGGGATGGGGTGCAGAGGACGGATATGATGGTGGAATGGGGTGCAGAGGACGGTTATGATGATGGAATGGAGTGCAGGGGTGGAGAGGACGGGTATGATGGTGTGCAGAGGACGGGTATGATGGTGTGCAGGAGTTTACATGCAACTGCTGTCACCTGATTATTAACTTGAATAGATGACAGCTGACTATTTTAAATGCCGGATTAGGGATTCCTGATGCAGGAATCCCTAATTGCTCCTAAAAGATACAGGTGTGAATGCAGCCTAATACACTTATACTCTATCAGGCAAGATAAGTAAATAGGGTTCCTTAGTAGATCCCCTACCCTTCTAGCTGATGTTATAAACTGATGTTAAAAACATTTTTAAAGTTAACCATTTCATGGCCACCTCCCCTATTGGCTCAAACGGTGGCTTAGAAAGACCCCCCAAAATCAAGGATAAGTCCCATGGAGGGGATGACTGATCCCTTAATGGACGGGTACACAAGAAACATGCTCTAGCCAAAGGTCCATATTGCGCGCCACACAAGTGGCTGCCATGGCTGGCGCTAATGAGGCTGCATTAGCATCCGAGGCCCTACGGAGCAAAGCCTCTGCTTTCCTATCCATCTGATCTTTAATAATACCCGCATCTTGAAAGGAAAGATCAGCCTTCTTAGACACCTGGGCCAACGCCGCATCAAGTCTAGGACATTTGAAATACTTTTCTTCCTCTTACTTAGAAAAGGGGAACCTCCTTTTCCAGGACCTAAACCCCCAAAATTTCCTCTCGGGCTCCTTCCCCTCACCCTCTACTTACTCCTTCAGGGACTGGTGAACTGTGCCTCTACTAACTCCCTATACAGGCGATCTTGTACTGACACAGTCTTGGGGGCATCTGGAATCTGTTCCGTGGCATAAATAGCCTGCAACAAAAATTCCATATCCTCCAATGCAAATAAATGCCGGGAGTGCTCGCCCTCCTCCCTTGTCTCTCCTTCCTCCCCAGAATCTTCTGAGGTGGAAGCCGAATCCCTCCTATCTACTGCTCTGTCTACTTTTCTGAATGATACCCCTCCCGACTGTAACCCTGATTGACCGTGCAACTCAGAGCCCTCCAAGGACACAGTGGAAGCAGTTACTACCTCAGCAACGACAGGCTTAAGTGACTGCATTGTCGTCAGCAATTCCGACTTCATGGAATCAAAAAACTCATTAAAGTGGAGGATTCAGCCACTAAAAATTTATGCAAACAGACCTCACAAAAGTTTTTAACATATTCAGGAGGGAGTTTAACGTTGCAGTTACCGCAGAGCTTTCTACATTGTTTAGAAGCTGGGGCAGCCGGTGGAACAGAACCCAAGGATGTGGCTTTCTCCAATAGAGAGAATCAGCCTCAATATATGCCCATGAGCAATCCCCAACGTCCCTCCACCACAATGCCGGCTCCCACAGAGCAAAAATGCAGTACTCACCGCACCCTTGGCCCTGGAAGCAGCAGTCGGCCTGCCTTTATCCTCCATCTGGTTTGCAGAGCCTTCTATTTCCCCCAAAGACTGTTCCGACAAGCCTGTTCAGCCACGAGCGGCATCCACGGCGTGCATCTGCAGAGAGGCGTGCAGCGGAAGAGACACTGCGTCGGCCGCCGGAAGTGACGTCACCGCCGGAGTGCTGGAACGCAGACACGCCTCCCCTTGCGTTCCACATGCCAGCTCCCGCTAGTCCACGGCGTGCAGGCACCTCAACAGGGCGCAATGGCCGGGGAACTTCAGGGCTCCCTCCACCCCAGAGTTTGCGTGGACGAAGAAGCCCTGGAATCTGAAGAAAGGGAACCCCCCTGCCTACACAGCAAGGTGACCGGCCATGAAGAGGACCTGAACACAGAGCCGCACAGAGGGGAGACCCGCGACCACAAGGCCGACCGGTCAGGAGAAAAAAAACAAACGTGACGAAGTTCCTGGACGGTAGGAAACACAAAGAAACTGAGGTATGATGGGGTGGGAGGGTATTTAACTATTTTGTAATTGTGTTTCCTGTTGGAGGAGCCAATCATCTCTCAGGTTGCTTGCCTGGAAGATGATTGTAGAAAAGAGGATTTGAATGTTTAAAATAACAAAATGATGCATTTGAAGCAGAATAATGGTAGACACAAAAAGCTTGGTTCAGAGGTTTATTTAGATACATAGTTGCATTATCTTTCCTCTTAAATTAAACTGAACGGTTGCAGTTGTGACAGGTGTAGTCCTTTTAGTCTCAGAAAAAAAAAATGGTTTTACTTTTAACACAAATAATTATAATGTAAAAAATATTTTTAATCATATGTCTTGAAATATTCTCCCAACACTATGCATACAAAGATTAAAATATTTATACAAAAAATAGCTTCTGGTCTTATTTACACAAACAAAAAAAAGCCTGTCACAGACGGGCACTTGCAACTGGCACATAAATTTAAAGTAAATATTTTCAGCACATATTAATTCCATGCACAAAAACTGTTACAAAATATATATACCAATACACACAACACTGGAAGAAACTAAAATGACAACAAGTTGACAAAATTTTCACCAGCAGTTTCATTCAAGCCTGTTTTTCAAATGCAAATAATAAATATATACCTGAAAAAGAAAAAAAAAAGTATATAGGTTAGAAAAGAATAGAATTTTTAACCACTTCAGCTCTGACACTTCTATACCCCCAAAACCTAGCACAATTTTTAAAATTTCTGCCATGGGCCTATTTATTCAGCAATAACTTTGTCATTACTTAATAATGGTATACTTGTACATAATATTAAAAAGCCTTTTTTTTAGTGATATTGTCTTGCAAAAATAAATGTTGGTTAACCTCCCTGGCGGTCTGATTATCTGTTTTTTTTTCTTTTTCATTTTTACTTTTAAATTTCCCACCGGTTCCGCCCCCCGGGCGCTCGCAAGGGACGGAACCCGGAAAAGACGGATGCCGGCATTGGCCGGAGGACACAGCGGGGCTCGTGGACAAGGTAAGTGACAGTGTAATCCCGAATGTGGCTCGGGGTTACCGCTTTTGGTACTGAAAATTAACCCCGAGCCACACTCGAGATTACCGCCAGGAAGGTTAAAAGCAATGCAAATTAGAAAGCTAAAAAAAAAAAGTAATGAACAAAACAATAAAAAGGGGTTTAAAAAAAATAATGGTTTGAAAAGCCAATTCTATTAGAAAAAGAAAAAAATGTTAAAAAATTGTCAGGTTGCTTTAACAGACATCATATGCAGATTGACGCACACCCCTTATATACAGTATGCAGATGACTTGAACAGAGTAAATACAAACAACGTAACAATGTCAATTTGTCCCATGTAATGATAACATTTATGTGCATTAATCTAAATATATATCAGCAGTGAAAAGGTGCTCTGAACAGGTAACCCATTGGAGAAGGCGGATTAGAGACAGGTGGGTTTTTCTCTTTAAAAACACATAATTTGTGGAAGTCTGTCTGTGCAAGCAATTAAGCATAGGAAATACAAATCAAATTGTGCTGGAGAAATTTCAGCAAAAGGCAATCAAATACCTCAAAATCACAAATTATTAGCATTGTAATAAATACAACCCAAAAAACAATAAAAACAAATAAGGTTGAAATATTGCCCGCCGTCGATTATATTTGCGCAGACAGGAGTACAGACAAAATGTGTTTTTTTTAAAAAAATGTTTTTATTTTAAATGAACTATAAGGATTTGCTAAGCATCTAACAAAAGTATATTGCGAAATCACAAAGACTATAAATATTATTAGGTCACTATGCATAATTACTAAAATCATGTAACTATGCCCAAATGCTAAACTGTTTTTCTAGCGCACTACTTCCTTCTGCCAGGGTGCCTAAAAAAAAAAAAAATGGAAAAATAGACAATCCAAAAAGGCAACTGTCTGCCTAAAGTTGTTAATGACATGGCTACACTCCATAAGCCAGGTAGCGAATATACTAAAAATTCTAATGGGTTCCTAAAAATCAAACTAAGCTCATGATGGGGGGGGGGAAACCTACCTGCAGCGGAAAACCACATTAGATTTAAAGAAATGGACACCCTAAGCTATATGCAAATCTTTTTACTGCTAAACTTTGCCCCACTCCATCCTTTCTCCCTACTGGTATTTAGTATAAATGTCGGCTTACTTATCAACAGGAAGCCAGAGAGGAACAAGGCCAAACTAAACTTTTACAGGAAACATTAGGATTTGCCTATAATTGAGTCGTCTATACCTCTGGACATGCGGGCTTACGTGTAAAGCAACCTCTGCTTATGCATGCTTTAGCCATATGTTTAGCTTTTAATTGGTTTGAAACCTGTTTAATTAAACCTGTGGGTTGAACAAACATATCCTGGCTTAGGGGATGGAGGCATACAAGATAAAAATAGTATCTAATAAAGGCCATGTTTTTTTCTTCCTTTGGTTAGTCCATCCCAGAGTAGCATATGTAGATCATGTATCACAACCAGTTTATACCGTGGACAGGGGTTTTCCACATTACTTACTTGTTGCATCCCATTCAGATTTGCTGAGCGTACCCTGAAAGTTTTTTTTTTTTTTTTTTTCATAAAGGAAAAAAAGATTAACTAAACTTACAAAATCGTGTGATGAGGTTTTTGTACAAATTCGGTGATGTTTGGTGTTAAAGAATATTATTTATAGCGCAGAGTGGAGAACACTATCTGCCGAATACCTCAATGCCTGTTAGATAGATAGGCTGGGTAGACGACTGACAGGTCAGGTGTACAGGCTTTCTTTCTTTCTTTTTCTTAATCACAAATAATGCTTAGTAAAGCACATTCGTAAAGCACACAGCTGTGCATTTCTTTGTTTTTTCCCCTAAAGCAGTAGTAGGGCCATGGTAAGGCCAAACTGCCGCTTTTAAATCCTTTTGCTGCCAGAGCAATGTTTACTTTTTTCATACATGTAAAAGGTGCCCATACAGTGCACGAATATCGTACGAGAATCGTGGGAAATCCCGCGACTGTACGATAATCGCAAAGTGTACGGAAGGCGTGCGACCGTTTCTACTGTACGGTTGCACGTCTTCAGTCGAACAAGCAGGCTGGAAAAGCCGCCGGGAATCGTAAGATTCTCGGCGATTTCGTGGCCTACCTGTTCGACAACTGCCCGTTTGCAGTGATCGGAAACCCGCCCCTCATTGCAGTCATCGGAAGTCCCCCCCCCCCTCAGGGGGGCAGGCTTGCGATGATCGCAAGTACGATCTGCCTGTCCAAGATAGGACAGGCAGATCGTACGTTTTCTTTATTACTTTACAACCCTCGCAAGACAAAAGTCTTGCAAGGGTTGTAAAGTGTATGGCCACCTTTAAAATGCACTTTAAAGGCCTAGACATTGCTGCAACCCCCATAGAATTAAATATTGCCTAAAAGAAAAGAGCCTGTAGAATAAAATGGTACCACTTGCAATGGTTTATGTTGCATGATATTTGCATAACTGTATCAAACCCACATTTTTAGTAGGCACACCCGACACAAGTTGCGTTAGTATGTGTATGCGGAGGCGAGGAACTTTAAAAACATTTTTTTGGGTGTTTTTATATTTTATTTAACTTTATTTTATTTTTTTTACAGTCAGCTTTACACACGTAAACAGATTCCCGGCTGAGAGTCTGATTAGAGTCCCACTGCTGCTGATGTATAGCATACGTCAGCAAAAATGCGGCACCAAGTCTATGAAGTTTCAAATTATGCGAGTACACGTGGCAGCCTGGGACCAGGTTTTCTTTGCCTGGACTGTGACATGATTCAGCACAAGGAAGCATTTCTCTACTTGGGGTAACAAAGGTATTTACTCAAAAATAAAATGTTATTTGGTGTAAGCTTATCAAAATGATGCCATGGCAAATGCGTGCCATAATCAAAACTAAAGGCGGTCCAATTAAATATTAGTGTGTATATGGTCTCTAACGGTCCATATATGGCTGTACATGAGCTACAGACAGACATGGCAGAGTGTATGCAGCCTCTGAATAGAGACATTTTACATTTGTAGTAAAAGAACTTGGTAGAACTTGCTGGCTGCCAGTGGTAAATATTCTTATGCAATATACTGTATATGCAAATTTACCTGTCAATGTTTTTTTTATTATTCCTGAACAATGTACAAACAAAATATATACAAAAACATAATGCATTCACAAATTTAGGGTGGATATGTAATGGTTAAAGTATTATCAGAAATGTTTCTGCTTTAACCACTTGCTGACCGGGGTGTCCATTTTTCAGTATTCAGCGCTGCAGTACTTTGACGAAAAACGTACCGAAAATGTAGGAGAAAAAAAAAAAAAAAACCTGCTTTCCCTACGTTGTTATAAAAGATTTATTATTACCCAAATTTTTGGTAAAATATAAAAGACGGGGTCACGTCGGGTAAATAGACACCAAACATGTCAAACTTTGCGTGTGCCCGTGAAATCGCAAAAAAAATACCATACCCAAAATTGTCCATAGGCGACGTTTAAAAGCTGTTACCGCTCATCAGTTTAGTGTCATCAGTGATTGATGGCCCTAAAATTATTGCTCTCACTGCGACGTGCGCGGCGATATGTAACATGTGTAGCACAATAGACGTTTTCGCACCCGACGCATATTTGCAAGTGTATATATGACTTTAAAAAAAAAAAAATTGGTAACTAAATTTTTTTAAACCTTTTTTTTTCCAGTTTAATTCATTGTTATCACATAGGCTAAACAAGCCTCCTATGTGATAGCCAATTTGCAGTGACAGGTCCTTTTTATGGAGACATCAAGGGTCTCCAAGACCCCTAATGTCACCTAAGTATCCCCAGAGAAGATGGAGCAGAGACCTGCTTCACCAGCTTCTCTCCGGCTTTTGTACCAGAGAGCGACACTGAATGCAGGCAGTGATGTAAATTTACATCACTGCCTGCATTCCGACAACAAGGAGGAGATTAAAAGGAAGATCATGTACTGATCTCCGGTCACGGAGCTGTGCTGGTCCTGGCTCATACTGGGTACAGCGTAGCTCAAGATTGCCAACGTCGGCTGCGACGGAGGGGGTGCCGCACACCCGCACGCATAATACATGTGATTGGGCGTCTCTACAGACGCCCGAACGCTTGTATGTATATAGCCATCACTGGCTGTTTACATTTTAAGCTGATTTCCCGCTCGTGCGCGCTGCACTAGGGTGGGCACATTTAAAAACGCCCACACGCATCCAAGAAGCCGCTGTCCGGCCGTTTAATTACAACAGCCGGCGAGCAGGTGGTTAAATTCTATATCTTTACAGCAGATGATACTATAAAAGCAACAAAAAAAAAACCATCCCTCTGGTAGGAAAGCTTCCAGCTAATGAAAACAGATTTTGCGTGGGTTAGGGTCAAATATTAGTTTAAGGAACATCAGTACATCACACCTCTACCAGGTACTGCTGGCTGCTAGTAAACATATTATCTTTGTTAGGGCTAGCAGGCAAAACTGACAGAAACACTTACCAAGGGTGCCTTTGCTTTCCCACTCTCTTTAGATCTCTTAGCATGCTCATAGTCCGCTTCACTGTTAGAGACTAAACTTGAATTGGAGGCTGGCGGATATTGCTTAAAACATAAAAAATGGTGTCTGGTTAATGACGCAGCAAAATTACCATTTCATAACAGAGTAAAAATACCCAATACTTCGGAACATGCTAAAACTGATACTTTATATCCCAGTGGGGCTGTATTAAAACAGTTTACAGGTTGATGGGCAGATTTTAACAACTGTGACTGAGAATAAACGGGTCCTTTTCAATCCGTTAGTTGCTCTTTATGATCAACTGAGTTACAATCTGATGTACAATCCAAGAGTAGAATGATAATCTCCTAAACAGCACAATTTTCTGCAGCACTGTATAATTATCATGCTCTAGCACTTACTTCATGAGACCATGCAATCAAAGCAGGAGCTTGTGTCTGATCCTTATCATCTTACATCAATTCTGTGACATCAATACGAGACTACATTCAGAAAGGTATAGTCACGATATATATTTTTGAAAACTCTAGAGATGCTATTAAGTCAAGCAATTTTCCTGGCTCTTTCAACGAACTGAATGCAATATAAAAATGACCCATTCATGAAAAGAAACTCAGCTACAACTGGTTTTGGCATTCATACTTTTAAAGGAGTTGATTTGGGAACCATAAAGATAATTCTTTCCTCAAAACAAAGAAGATTTTGCCTGTTGTAATCAAAGCAAACAATTCACATTATCTCCCATTTCAGTGAAGAATCAACAAACACTTTTTGGTTATAGCTTTTTAAGTGCTTTAGCATTATAGTATGTTGTCGCCAGGCATACCGAGGGAGGGATAACTTCAGGCAGAGTTATGAAAGTCATAGTAAGAATAAACTCTCCATGATGGCAAGTTTGACTGAAACCCTGTGTCGCCATAAATGAAATGGTTTCCTTGAGGGCAGGACTGACAGTCTGCTGACACCTAATAAAAATGTTATAATAAAATATAAAAATAAAAAAATGTTCCATTTTCTGTTGCCGTGACTACACCTTCCATGAAATGGATTCTCCCCTTGGGGCGTCATGCGAACCATGCGCTCATCTAAGTATCTGTCGCTTAGCCATCAGCCCACAAACCCACCTTTACTGCCAATGAAATGCTAGATTATGGATGCTGGAAACTGCAGATATTTTACATTCTGATGGGACACAAATGATATCCCCTCCCTCTGCCAATTAAATATAAAAAGGGCAGAGCTAGAATATAAAGTACTCAGAAAAATGTAATCTCATAACTAGAATGAGTATATTAAACAAAATCTGAGCTGGGAAGGAATTAATGTATTAAAAACAGTTTTTTCTTTTTAAATTCAAAACGTCTTTATTGAAATGTAGAATATTAAAAACACAGAAAGTGCAATAACGTTTCATTTGTTACAGTAATATACAGAGCGAGTCACAGACAGTGTAGCCACCATACAACTGTACATAGGAATATTTCTCAATCCAACATCAACTCAGCGGCGGTCTGCCTCATGACTTACACTGAACAATGCAATAGTAATATGGACAGGGCTTGAAAAATTTTAGGGTCTCTCACCAGTCAAAAATGTCACCAGTCAGCATGACCAGACTATAGCCTTGCAATTTAGGTTAACATTTTTTGGGGACAGATAGAGCTTTCTTTTGGAGGTATATAAATCACCACTTAGGGGGGTTATTTTTTTTACTACATAATGAAAAAAGTACCGTAAATTTCAATTAAAAAAAATGTTTCCCCTACGTTATAAAGCATCTATTCTTACCCAATTTTTTGGTAAAATATAAAAGAGGGGGGCACGTCGGTTAAATAGACACCAAACATGTCAAGCCTTAAAATTGCGTGCGCCGGCTAAAATCACAAAAAACGACCACACTAAAAATTGGCCATAGGCGACACTCAAAACGCTTTTACCGCTCATCAGTTTAGTGTCATCAGTGATTAATGGCCCTAAAATTATTGCTCACACTCCGACGTTCACGATTATATGTAACATGTGCGGCACAATAGGCAGAATCGTTGTTTTCGCACGTAGGCGCACCCGACATGTGTATGTGGGGGCGGAGGACTTAAAAAATTATTTCTTTTTTAATGCTTCTTTATTTTAATGATTCTTTAATTTTTGTATTCTTTTTTTTTTTTTTACACAACTTTATTGCTATCACATGGGTGGGCTAAGAAGCCTGTTATGTGATAGTCAATTTACATGACAGGTCCTCTTTATGGAGACATCAGGGGTCACCAAGACCCCTAATGTCACCTAGGAACCCCCTAGCTGGAAAGTGACACTGAATGCAGGAAGTGATGTAAAGAACCTTGCTATCCTGGAAAGACTCCTGGAAAAAGAGTTACCTGTAAGTCTAAAGGTGGCCATACACTTTACAACCATCGCAAGACCTTAGTCTTGCGATGGTTGTAAAGTAATTAAAAAAACACAAACGATCTGCCCATCTTGGACAGGCAGATCGTACTTGCGATCATCGCAAGCCCGCCCCCCTGAGGGGCGGGCTTCCGATGACCGCAATGCTGAACAGGCAGTGTGCGCACACCGGCCCGTGCGGCATTGATCTTACGATCATGCTAAAAACCAACCGAAAATCGTACGATTCTCAGCTGGTTTTCTAGCATGCTCCTTAGACAAAAGACTTGCGACCGTACAGTAAAAACGGTCACACGTCTTCCATACACTTTGCGATTATCGTACGATCGCGGGATTTCCCGCGATTATCGCACAGTGTATGGGCACCTTAAAGGTGGCCATACACCTTACTACCATTGTACAACTTTTGTTGTCCAGACATCTCACCCTCGTTCAATTTTCTTACAACTAGCCCATCATCCACAGACCAATGTAGTTTGCAATTAACGCTCGTCAGCACCACCACCACCTGGCCGATTCTCATCAATCGAAAGGAACAGATTTTCCTTTGAGCATGTGCAGTTTGCATTTTGAGATTTGTGTTGTACAACAACGCCACTAACCTGTCAATTTTCATCCAATTAGACAAAGGTTTTCTAGCCTGCTTGGAAGACAAAAATCTGCCAGTTGTACAGTAATTGAAGTTGTACACTCCGATTTTCCCAAATTGTCTTTCCAGGACAGCACATGAGAGGAAGGGACCTAAAGTCCAGATGATTCTCCCTCCACCAGGCTGACCCTGGAAATTAGACATGGTGGACCAGACACAAGAACCGATCAGAGAAATATGAAAAGGAAAGCATGAGACTAACTACGGGGCAGTGTCAAATAAGAAAACCAAATGGCCTCTGATTAACTTTGTGTGAAATTATACAGGACTGACTTATTAGTGGAATATACAAACATAAAAGTAACACCAAATCCTAGTGGAATCTGTTCAACCATTGACACACACAAACCCCAAAATGCAAAAGGGCAATGAGGGAATTTATTGAGACTGAATACGCAAATACAAACTACCAAGAGCAAATTCTGCATAAGGGGATTATGCAAAATCCTGCACCTTAATGAAGTCTTGATTAGTAGCTGAAAATGTATAGCCTCATTGCCTGAAAGTACTGAGAAAGGTCTTCGCTACGGTGGAGATATTGAGGAATATTATTATACTGGTAGACCTTAGCACCCCCTTTTTGTAGGAATAACAGCCTCCATGCTTCAACCTGTGTCATGGTGGTGCAGCTATCAACTTAAGTCATCGTTCACCCGAAGCAGCTAGAAGGACTAAAGAGGTAGGGTGGTGGTCCTACCAAGAACATAACTGTTTTCTTGGAAAAGCTGGGATATACTAAAATACTTTAGGAATCGGTCTCCAACAAGTGGTAGAGGACTAAAGTGGTACTGATGAGCATTAGACTCCGAGCTCACTCCCATGATGGACTACAATCGCACGTTTAGTTTACTAATTTTTTAGATTTTAGTCCATCACAGGAGCAAGGTTGGAGCGGTGACTACTTTACAACACACATAGGGACCATGGGGAAGAAAAGTAGCTACCCTCCAGGAGGACAGTGTCAGCACCAATTCAGAGATGATTTGAGGATCTACAGCTGAGTGATACACAAATAAGATACATTCTGGTTAATAGTTTAGGTACTTGAATGCATTTTTAAAGAGTTCAGTGTCACTTTAATCATAGGAAGTCATAAAAGAGGTTTAACTCTGTCATACAAGATAGACCGTATCAAAAGTGCCCTGTGTAAGACTTAAGTGTTGTAACATTTATGAAGACATGCATCTAAACATATACGAGTTATGCCCTGCAGGAACTGCTGTACACAAAACACTATGCTGTAATTGTTTTAACAGTACAGGAAAAAAAAGCCACTTTGCAGGCTAAGCAGTAAATTGGTTATACTGCAGATAGTATAGTTATACAAATGCACATAGTATGAACTCAGAAAACATTACAAATGCTGAGATTCATAACTACATAATAACAAAATGATGCTTTAAAACATAAAGACCCCCCCGCATCAATACACTTAAATGGCATGCAGAGAGGAAAAACCCCACGTGTTGGAGATTTGTTTTATTTATTTTTATCAAAGAAAACTACCAAAGAGGACCAATCTCCAAAGAGCTGCCTCATTTACTGGGGATAACAAAAGTCCACCATAAATCACACTGAACTATAAAACCTACAAGTTAGGTACTGGTAGAACATTTAAAAGTGCTTGGAATACAATGATCTGATAAAACTTGTGGTTAGGGATGCACCGATACTAGTATTGGTATCGGTGCCAGGCATTTGAGAGAGCACTCGTACTCACCCAAATACTCAGATACCTAGCCCGATACTTGAGCTTCTGGTATCAGGAAGCCGGGCAGCGAGTTATTACATGTCCGTCCATTCCCCCTCAACCGCCCGCCCGTTGTCTGTCCATTCCCCCTCCCCCGTCCATTCCCCCCCTCAACCGCCCGCCCGCTGTTCGTCCATTCCCCCTCAACCGCCCGCCCATTGAAAGCAGGGGCCCCTATAGAATAGTGGCAGCTACAATTTATGCTGCACAATATTTGCATTAAATTATATACCATAGAGGGGATGCTTAAAAACCCCACCGTAAACAGCTGATTATGTGTATGCAGTCAAGTGACAGCAATGTCACACTGGCTAAATGTTCCGTTAGACTTACCGGTAACGGTATTTCTAGGAATCTTCCAGGACAGCAACCTGAGAGATGATTGGTTCCACCTTCAACAGGAAACACAATTAGCAAAACAGTTAAAAGCCCCTCCCATTCCCCTCGTACCTCAGTTGTGATAAAAGTAGACTACCACCCCAGTAAACGAGGGGACAACCCAACAATAAATAACATACCATACATCATTCCGGGTGGGAAGTAGGCTTGCTGTCCTGGAAGATTCCTAGAAATACCGTTACCGGTAAGTCTAACGGAACATTTCCCCAATCATCTTCCAGGACAGCAACCTGAGAGGATAAACAAGTACACAAAATACAAGCCTACCTCTCTAGGGCGGTGATCCTAGTTCATTTTATTACTTCATTGCTGTGCTGTATTGTGTATAGGCCAATGCCAGGGATTCCAACCTGAAAGAAGCAATTTCAGGGAGGTGTCCCTCTCATTTCAGGGAGGTGCCCTCTCCCCCCTCCATCCGCAGAGGGGGGGTTAGGGGGGGCTGGGAGATAACACTCCCCTGAAATGATGGCAGATAGCACAGGAAGCAATAGCTTCTTTGGTATCTGCAGACTTTTTTTTTTTTTTAGTATTCTGCCAGTTGCAGTTGTCAGAATAAAATAAAAAGGCATAAGAATGCATAGCTAGATTCCTATTGGCTATTTCACTTTGCAATAGCCTATAGCAATCTAGCTATTGCACCCGCCTCCTGCTGCTTTCAATCACCAGAAGAGGACCTGATAGAAAAATTCAGGTCCCCCTCTGCTGATTGACAGCAGCAGTGGGCGGGTGCATTAGCTAGTTTGCTATGCCCAAATATGTCCCTTTCTCTTATACCAAGTGTACCAAGAAAACAGTCTCAATACAACTTTCTAGACATGGCAGTCATATCCCTTTATATTTGTTATATTGCTCCTTAGATGATCCAATAATTATCAATGTGTACCCAAATATCCAACCTCTATTCCAAAAGTCAGGTATAGAAAATGTCCCAGGACTGGACCTATATATATCAGGCAGAGGCCGGCTCTAGACTTTGTGAGGCCTTAGGCGAAACTCAAACGTGAGGCCCCCACTTACTGTATACATTGCCTATTGTAAGACTAGCGTTTAATCCCAGCAGCCAGGAATTTACAGCTTCTAGAGCTAGAATTTTATTTCGGTCTCATATCTAATTCTACAAACTATACGCAAAACCCTAACCCTAAGGAACGCACCGGGTGCAGAGGCCAGATCTAAGGAACGCACAGTTCAGTAGTAAACACAATAAATCCTGCTTTCCGATCACACAGTATGTAATGGGTTATATGTGACATCAGTCTGGCATTTAGAAGGATCTACTCACTGGTATTGGGCAGCTGGATTTTTTCCATAGGGGGTTATTCACAAAGCTGCCGAAGGATCTAGCCGTAGCTTCGGGTGATCCTTCGGCCCCAGGACCCGTCCTGCTCCCGAAGTTGGCCGAGGGGCTCAGTCGAGCCGAAGGCATATGCTTCCGCTCGACTGAGCCGAGGTGAAAGGCGAAGCTGGCTGGGCGAAAGCCTGCTACTGACAGCTGGGCGGAGCCAGCCGTCATCTCACGGCTGGCTTCGGCCACTTGCAGAGACAGATCAGCATCCCCTGGTTACCAGACATGCTGATCTGTCATTGCATCCCAACTCTCCCAGACACTCCGGGAGTCTCCCGCTATTAGATTGTGCCGGCTGGCTAGAGAAACACTTTCTCCTGGAAAGGTTTACTCTGCTCGATCGAGCAGAGTAAACCTTTTTCTGCTTAGATGTTTTCTTTTTTTTTTCTGACATCAGAGCCGCCGGCCGCCATCAGTCGGAAAAAAAAAAACAGCATAGGAATGCATAGCTACATTCCTATTGGCTATTTCACTTTGCAATAGCCAATAGCAAACTAGCTCCCGCCCACTGCTGCTGTCAAGGCCGACTCTGCTGCGCTCTCATGGTACTGACAGTTCAACGTCCCCTGGTTACTTGGTAACCAGGGGACGCTGATCTGTCAGTACCATGAGATCTCAGCAGAGCCGCCACGCCACCGGCTCCGACAAGCTCTCATTGTAATGACAGCTAGTCGCGGCCAATAGAAAACAGTTCGGTGGAGCTATCTGTCACTGCTAGCTCCGCCCAATCGTTTTCTATTTTTATAAAACTATTTTTCTATTCTGCTCGGTCCCACAGAGGTACCGAGCAGAATAGCCAGGCTGAATGCCGCTTAGCGGCATTCGGTTATTCACTCACTGCTCTTCGGCATCTATGAGAATCGGCCGAACAGCAGCGAGTAGCCTGCCGGAGGTTCGAGGTCTGCACTCCGGGTCGGCTGAACATGCTGAGCATGTTTGGCCGACCCGAAGCCAGCCGCAGCAAGCTGATGTACGGCTGATTTTATCCGGTGTATGGCTGAAATCAGCCGTACAAGCCTGAAGTGAATAGCCGAACAGGTCAGTTCGGCTATTCACTCGGCTGCCTACGACAACTTTGTGAATAGCCCCCATATAAAAAGTTTTTAGCAGCAGGTGTGAACAAAGACAACAGTATTTGAAAAAAAGAATGATCGTTTTTGTTTTTCTTCTATTTTACAAAGAGGGGTGCTTTTAAAATAGAAAAATATGATCAAATTGCCGGAGGGGAGGAAATACTTTCTATAAACGCTGTAAATTGTACCCAGATGTCTGTTTAGAAGCAGCCGTGTCACCATGTCCTGGGTGCCTTATGTCACGTACATGATCCGTCACCATCCCGGCCGGCTCACTTTGAACTCAATGCGCCCCCTCCCGTCCCAAAGCAGTGCGATCACGGTACCCGAATGCATGACACTTTAGTGCCTCTGTTAAGGTCCAGTGCAATCAGCACAAAATAGTGCATGCAGCATTACTGCAGATTGCACAGGACCGGAATGCACTAATGTGTCACATGTTTTGGTGCCAGAAATCGCACTGTGGGCGGGGGGCGTGGCTACAGTGCCATTGAGTTCAATGCACCACCGCGCCCCAAAACAAAGTGAGCCGGCCGGGTTGCATTCCAGTGCATCCCAGAGGCCGAACGCACTCCTTAGGCTGGGACTGGGCCCTTAGGGCTTGTTCACACCAATTACACTGCGTTCAAGGGCAGTAGCTGCTGGAACGCACCGCAATCACGCACAAAACTTACCCCTGCGTTCTGCGGTGGGAGGGGGGGTGTCGGTGCATTGAAGTCAATGGCACCGCAGCCACGCCCCCTGGCCGCAGTGCGATTGCGGCACCCAAATGCATGACACATTAGTGTCTGCGTTCCGATCCAGTGCAATCTGCACAAAATAGTGCTTGCAGCATTTTGGCAGATCGCACTAGACGCGAACGCATGCACTAATGTGTCACACGTTTGGGTGCCGGAGATCACACTGCGGGCGAGGGGCGTGGCTGCGGTGCCATTGAGTTCAATGCACCACCACCCCCTCCCGTCCCAAAACAAAGTGACCCGGCCGGGTTGCCGGGTCATTCCAGAGGCCGAACGCACACCTTATGGTGGGACTGGGCTCTTGGGGCTTGTTCACACCAATTACGGTGCTTTCCAGAACGGTAGCTGCTGGAACGCACCGCAATCGCTTACAAAACTTCCCTGTGTGTTCTGGGGCGGGAGGGGGCATGGTGGTGCATTGAAGTCAATGGCACTGCAGCCACGTCTCCCCTCCCGTAGTGTGATCGGACGCATGGCAAAACATTGCCTGCATTCTGTTCAACTGCAAACGTAAAAAGTGCTGCATGCTCTATTTTTTTGCTTTTGCAGTGGAACGGAACGCAGGCAATGTTTTGCCATGCGATTGTCGCACTGCAGCCGGGGGGGCGCGGAAGCAGTGCTATTGAATTCAATGCACCACCATGCCCCCTCCCGCCCCAGGACGCACAGGGAAGTTTTGTAAGCGATTGCGGTGCATTCCAGCAGCTACCGCTCTGGAACGCATTGCAATTTGTGTGAACAAGCCCTTAGACACTGAATTTCTTTTTTTTTTGCTACCCTGTATTTTTTTATATACTGTACAAAGTGCAAAAAGAAAAAAAAAAAAGAAGGGTGCTTCACTGACCTGGACTCCATGCAGGCACTGCTCCTGATCAAGGGGTCAGCTCCCGGTTTCCCACTGCCTGTATCTGCCTCATCCTTGCCCTCCTACGATGTCACCGCTGGCTGCTGCAGGAGCGGAAGCCTCTGCATCCTCACGATACGCCGGGCGGGCTCTCTCCTCTGCAGGAAAGGATGAAGTGAAGTGGCGGAAGTAGTTCCGTCAGTACCAGAGGGAGAAGCAGCGTCTGAAGTCCCGCCGCGCAGCTTCTCCCTCTCTCTTCAGACAGATCCAGGAAAGGGGAGGGGGGTTGCGTTGTGGAGGCTGCAGGGGAATTGCCGGCGCACATTCTCCCCGTGAGGAAATGGCTGCTCCCTCCCGACCCCGGGGCGGACTTACCAGAGGCAGATTAGTTGAAGCTTCAGAGGCGAGCTAGGCGGCCGCGAGGCCCTCGTGAGCGCGAGGCCTTAGGCGACCGCCTAACTCGCCTAATTAGAGAGCCGCCTCTGATATCAGGTGTTTCCAGTTTGTGATTAAACAGTGGGGCCTACTGTCCCTTTATTGGATCGTTCCCATGTGATAGTGTCCATAACCCTCTCTCTCCTTCACCTTTGTGTTCACTTGGGCAAATAATAGATATTTAAATAGAAGGCTTTAACTCAATTATGTATGGCAAAGAGGTGTACACAGTTTGGAGGTCTTAACACTGCATTGTATTTGTACATGAGGGCGGCCGGGAGAGTTGGGATGTGTACTCACCGGCTCAAGTGGCTGCATCGGGTAACGAAGGGAAGGGGGAGGAGTCCAGTGACGTCACCAGACTTCTCCCCCCTTCCCTTCGTTAGCCGACAGAGCCACTTGGGGAAGCGGGGAGGAGTCCGGTGACGTCGATGTCCGTGACGTCACCGGAACTCCGACGGAAGACCCGGAAGCCGGCGGAGAGGTGAGTACCGATCAAAATAATTTTGAGCGATCAAAAAAATTAACGATTAATCGAAGGATTAATCGTTAATTTCCGCAGCCCTAAAAAGTATCCATTTGGTCTGATTTTATTCTCTTTTTTTTTTTGTTTGTTTCATAACTTCTTGGTTAGCCAGTGGGAGGGTCAATATCCAGTACACAGCAGGACAGCAAGACACCTGCTTCTTTTAAGACTTCTATCACTCTATACTAACAAATACCCGCTTTAAAAATAGAGTTTTTGTTCTCACCGTAAAATCCTTTTCTCTGCGTTCATTGCAAGACACAATGGAGATCATAAATCTCCTGAAACTGGGTTACAGCAAGATAAAGAGTTGATGTGTTGAGGAAAAATGAGGACACGCAGATATATCCTTGATGCCCCCAGGGGCAAGAAAATCTCCCTGATGGAGAAGGGATGCAGCAGACTCATGGGATCCCAGGAGGAATAGTCTGGTCCATAGGGTTCTCTAGGCCCCAGATGGGGTGGACACCACCACTGGATTTGGGGACAGTGAAAGGGTTAGAGAAAAAACCCATCCACCGAATGAACATGTGAAATAATTCTTGTTCCAAAAAGAACTGCAAGAGTGGCTGGGGGTGCGTATAGTCTGAACGGAGATACAGGCTTGTTAGGAGGATAGGAAGGAGGTAGGGGGCAGAGAATTAAAAAAAAAAAAACTCTAGACTGTAGCCCCCCTGAAGCCACAATCTGTACCCAGGTTACCAAGATGGTACCCAACCAGGTGTTCACAAGGGCTAACCAACATCTGCCCACTTTGGGTGCATCTCTATGCCGAAGAGGACAAGAGGGCACATGGAAGTGGCTGCAGTGAACTCTTGCCTGAATCTGCCTAGAGGGGGAAGCCAGGGGACAACAAGAATAACTCATCTTGGGCACAAAGAGTGTTGTGGTAGATGAGTACTCTTACCCGCCAAGTGATTGGATCCTTTCTTATGAGTCTAGTCCCCTAATGGTTGACAGACTAGTCTTGCAGCTGTGGTAGGTTGCAAAAGCAGGATCGAGCAGAAAAAAAAAACATTTTGGAAGGAATTCCCAAGCGTACACTACATCAGCCTTAACAATGATACATCCTCTATAGAAAGTGACAGCACTATATGAAGGCAAGACATCACTGAATATACAGTAGTAACAGCTCATTTCTTGATAAAAGTTTTCTCAAACATATTGGACTGTGAGAAGTTTGCGAAGTGTTAAGCTAAATCACGGGACCCCACCCCCCAAATCCTGAATAAGGCCTGCACAGCATGTGCTAGTTGGTGGAGCTTGGGGGATTACTGAGCCTGCCACCCAGCTCAGTTGATGACAGAAGGTCTTGAGGAAACAAAAAAAAAAAAAATTTTAAAAAAAAATTAGAGTATAAATGTAAGGATTCCCTGCAAAAAAAAAAAAGGGAGGGTAACTAAGATTCCCAGTAGACAGCTTAGTTCTTCACCCCTGGACACTAGCTGAAAAACATAGCAGTCCCTAGCAGATGGGGGGATGGCCACTATCAGGGGCTGCCCCTAAGCTGCATTTTTGTTTCTTTGCCTAGTGCCCTACTCACGAAAGTGTTGCTATAACCTAAATGATCACAAATTTAAGATCTCCTGCGTGTCCTTCAATATATGCAAGAGAAACATTGTTTCTAGGTCTGTATAACGGCAAGGATCAAAAACAACCTGCCAAAGCAACACTTGTAAATGCACCGACTGTTGTCTATTTCTAACCCTTCCAAAGTTCCCAAATCAATTGTGACTCATCTCATTAAGCAATATTGTAGTAAGTGTTAACAATTTAAAAAACTACAAAAATAGGATTTTGGTACTCACCGTAAAATCCTTTTCTCTTCGTTCATTGAAGGACACAGGGAACAGATCGGCGATCATGTACTGTAGGGTAATATCACCACCTGCAGGAGAAGGACGCTAGGCACACAAAAACTAAAGACCAATTACAGCCTAGGGGCGGCCCCTGCCGGTGGCCAAACCCCCCACCTGCTGACAAGTCTCCAGTTTAGTAACAAGCAGGAGTACACACACACATAGAGGGGCGGGCCCTGTGTCCTTCAATGAACGGAGAGAAAAGGATTTAGGGCCGAAGCCAACACGGGGCGCAGCAGAGCCCCGGAAACCTAGTACATAGTACGCGCCACCGCCTCCGCCTTCCTATATGCGAACCGAGAAGCGTTTTGGAACGGTAAACGACTTGCTCGGGCGCTTCCACTCCTTGTAGACAAAATCATCAAAAAAGGGAACGTAAGGGAAACCCTTAGTGGAACGCCTACTCCTGTGTGTCCCAAAAGGAACTGGCGGGAGCGCCGAAGAGCTCGGAGTCATCTGGTACACCCTGAGCCGTCCTCCAGGTAAGGACCCACAGGGCCACAACACTCGTACGTGACCCCAGGAGGTGACCGAGGGGGAGGGAGAGGGGAGAGAGGGGAGAGAGGGCAGGAGCCAAAGTATCCAGGCACGCGCCAGCGGACCCCCCATCCCATACATACCCCAGGAGGATGCGACCATCCGCACACCAGGCACCCCCCTCCATGCCGAAAGCAGTGCTGACTTCAAGGATCCGAGACATCCAGCCTGTCGCCCGGACAACACTTACTAGAAGAATCTTCTGAAAAAATCAGGAAGAAGACGGTAAGAATACCGAGAAAAAATTCTTAGCTCCTTACTTCTGACTCTAGGCAAAAAACTGGAGACTTGTCAGCAGGTGGGGGGTTTGGCCACCGGCAGGGGCCGCCCCTAGGCTGTAATTGGTCTTTAGTTTTTGTGTGCCTAGCGTCCTTCTCCTGCAGGTGGTGATATTACCCTACAGTACATGATCTCCGATCTGTTCCCTGTGTCCTTCAATGAACGGGAGAGAAAAGTTCTATAAACACTTCTGTCAAACATATCACAAGAGGCTGTTTATCATGCTCCCAAGCACTGGTAGACAGCCAATTTTTCTAAGCATTTTATCTAGCAATAAAAAAAAAAAAGGATCACAAACACTTACACCAGCTCAAAGCCATCTGGAGTTGTGCCGATGAAATAGCCTCCTGGGCAAAGTGGTTCACAGGCATTTCTGAGCATCATGTCAGCCTGCTCATATGTCTCAAATGAATAATGGTAAACAAATTGACAGCTGGAGATGTCAAAAGTCATCTTTGGATCTTTGAACTTTGTAGACAATAGCTCCTGAATTGAAACAGAATTACAGTACATTAGTCACTTACATATTCCACATTTGTTAGGTTATATACTATGCCTAGACATT
>NW_017306523.1:1258712-1264140 GCF_000935625.1 Nanorana parkeri | reverse complement strand
CATAAATCATAGGAAACTGTGCTGCTTTTTTTTCACAGACTACGCAGAACTTCAATCTGCATGAGACAAGAGAGCAAGCAATGATTATTTTCTACTAGGGAGAATCGTATTTGCTTAGGAGACAGCATGTACTACAAAACAAGCTTTAATCTACAGCCAGGAGTTTAATTAAATGCAGCTATTACAGCTTAGGCTGCTTCTGTTGGAAAGGTGATATTTGCCGTGACATGCCCTTAAAAGTCTAGATTTTCAACAAACCAATATCCGACTAAAGCAAGCGAGCATAATAAATGGGGTGGGGGAAATGACAGACTATTCCAATTATTACACAAGAACTAGCTCCACAAGAGGATTCAATATTTTCATCTATTAGGACAGGACCACTAGAAAATAATTTAGCTCAGACCGTTCTCTATTTGCTCTCTCTACTTTGATTATGCATGCAAACTGGAAACTCTAAATCCCACAGGGCACCAAGTGGAGTCCCAAAATCAGATCTTCATTGTCCCCATATGTAGCAACTTAGGTGGGAATTTATCAGACCTGGAGCAGATAAAATCTGGAGCAGTTGCCTATGGCAATCAATCAGCAGTTCAGTTTGCTCAGGTAAGATTTGAAAATGAGATAGAGAAGCTGATTGGTTGCAGTGCAAATCTGCTCTAGATTTTGTCTGCTCCAGTTTTGATAAATTCATCTTTGTGTTTTCTACCATATTATTTCTGATAAAAAAAGTCCAAAACATAAAAATTAAGCTTTCGTCACCAAAGGGTCAGTTTAGGAAGAGACAACCGTAGGAAGAAAGGAGGGCCTCAGCAGTACCTTATGCTTGTGAATAATCAGAAAAGGCTCTTTACACATCAAGGTCACCAATTCAGAAATATGTCTGGCATGACATTGAGGAAGGCAAGCGAGTAGGATCAGAGGGATACAGCCGAGAGGTTCAATGGTCAGGACTAAGTTGAGGTTCCAAATAGACAGCGGAGTGCGTACAGGGGGGACAATGTGATCAATCCAAATCCAAGCACTGGTCTAGGTCAGACTGAAGATAAGATGAGTCACACAAATTATTTCCTGCAATAAAACATCCTTGCTTCGCACCAGGCAAAATAAACCTTGCATGGACAATACAATGGTAGACCTTGTGGGAGGTCAACTTCCTGGCCTTTAAAAGTGTAGAAATAACAGTGTCCCAAAGGCCTTTGTCCTTCAGGACCAGAGCTTTCACGCGGTTATAGCCAGCGACTGAGGCAGGGTGGAATGCCAGCCCCTGAGACAGGAGATGTGGCGATCTGCCCACTAAGTCTTGCAGAAATGTGACCATGTCTGCCTACCACGGTCTCTTGGGTCAGTTTTGGAGCAAGGAGCATCACCAAAATACCCTCAGTCTCAATCCCTTGAAGGAATAAAGGCAAAAGTTTCAGGAGGAAGGAAAGTGTAGATCAAGATGAACAGATTCCACGGGTCACCAAAGCATCCACTGCCCAGTTTGTGGTTGGGCTGAATAACAAGAGGTCCATATCCAGTGTCTCCCACATGCGACAAAGGGTCCATGCTTGAGGCTGCAGACGCTGACAACTATGGAGGTCCACCTGCCAATTTACCGCACCTGAAATGTGTACAGCAGACACATTTGAGGCAGTCAAAATGCCTGTACCGACTACTATTTAACATCAGTTCTCTCTTGTCCTTGACGTGTTGTTTTACAGTTTTATTAAACCATATTGGTTTAGTCTTTGATCTTTTATTTTTGCTCCCTAAAGGTATACACTTTGAAATAGCAGTATGTACTGTGTTTTGAATGTGATTGGTTAATTCTGAACACAGCCACATCCCCAATTATAGGAGGGTGTGTACACTTATGCAGTCACTTTTTGTCCCCACTAAACAATTTCAGTTTGTATTTTAATAGAATTTTACAGATTATTATAGAAGTTTATTAGAAGTCACATTAAAGGTGGAAAAAGTAATTTATCTTGGTCAGATTATTTTTACATCTTAAAAACCTGGTATTTTTACAAGGGTGTGTAGTCTTTTTATATCCACTGTCATTTGGAACAGACTTAAAACTACTGGGATGTTAATATTTGAGGTTTGATAGATATTGCATAAGGAAATACCAAGAGAGACTGTGTCACACTCCTTAAGACCCCGTTCACATGTAGCGACATATCTCTGCAGCGGCCGGGATAGCGCGACTTTCGGGGCGACGTTCCAACGACAGTAGCGCGACCTTCTCAGTCGGGCTCCATAGAAAAAAAGCAAAATCGCGCAAAATCCGCCGAACAAAGGGTCCGGTAGAAGCGACTTGCAACCGCGACGAGCGACATGGAGTTAAGACAGCTCCATTGAATAGCATTGGCCAGTGACTTCTCACGATATCGCGCGGCAAAAATGCGCGATATCGCGGCAGAAATCGCGCGATAAGTCGCTACATATGAACGGGGCCTAATAGGGTCAAGAAGAGGACCACAAAAAAAATGTATTGGAATAAAAATCATGATGTTCAAAGCAGAAATATATCCAGAAGCAATCAACAAATGCTTGTTGTAATTTTATTTTCCCATGCTGCAATGGCTTTTTTTAGGGCCTGTGTCGACGGGTTTTAAGCTAGTATTGATGGCATCACTTTGGGATGCTGCCGAGATCATTCGCAATTCATTGACAATTGCAGTTGACCATCTGACCGTCACATGACCTACTTCTAGCGGCTTTTACATTCTCACAGGCTTGAATGAGAATGCAAAACCCCACTGAAGAGAACAAAAGAAAAATTACCAAGGTTAGACATGTGGTTGCCAAAATCCCACTGGAAGCTATAGTTTTAAACAGATACCCAAAGCCCAAGCTGAACCTGAGCTTGTACAGCAGAATAGAAAAGAATAAATGAACAAGTGAAACAAACATGATTAATTACATCTACTATATGAAGGATAAAAAGGACAGCAGGATAATGTTTCCTATAAAAAGCTGGAAAGAAAAATATGCAGCAATATATCCAGCCAGCACTTTAACAAGACCTACACAACCCGGTGTTCTATCAAATGTCACACTACAATGTATTAAAGTACGACATAGCCAGGAGATTCTACCAAGTACAAGGTTAGAACTTCAAACATTTAAAACTCTTAACTGTTTCTTGACAATAATTGCATCAGCATTATATTGATGTTAATGTGATGCACATTAGCAGACTGCCAACAAATTGGTTAAAAGCTCTTGGTAGCAAAAACTATTTAATCACTTGTGCAGCCTCATGCTTATATATGATAATACACCTGCAATATTAGGAACATCCATCTAAACAATTCAACAACATGCAGTCAATGAAGTTACCGCTAATACAAGGAACTGGCAAGGTGCATAGACCATTTTACAGTTTCATTATTTATCTATCTTTTACTGCTCTGTCACAATGCTGATCAACCAGTAAAAACGCCCACTGGTCATAGGCAGCAAATCCATGAAAAAGGGAGTTGGCCAAATGGGGAACAGTAAGCACAATGGGTAAGGAGTAAGATTTAATAGGGTCACAAAGCATTTTAAACCGGTTCAGAAAAAAAAAAAAAAGGACTGAAAACACAGAGGGCAGACACAATTTGATAAATATTTGTGTGTCTGTGGCTTGTTTCTAGCTTTGGTGGAGGTAATTTCTTGAAGTGATTCCATGAAAAAACTGAGAAAAATAAATCCTCCAAAGTTGGATTTTGCACCAATTAACAACCAAATTCTGGTTGGGAAAAAAAAACCCTCCTAGTGTGTGTGTGTGACCTGTGTGTGTGTGTGTGTGTGTACACCAAGGTGAGAGACTAATTCTAGTACCTTGTCCTTTTGTGTAGGGCTGCAACAACTAATCGACTAAAGCGATTATAAATCGATTGAAAACGTTGACAACTTTTTCAATCATCAATTAATCGTCTTCCAATTAGTTAGCCGCTGCACCTCCTCACGCTCGCCGCTGCCAGATCCACCTGCCCGAATCCACACCTCCTCCCCGCCTGACCACATCCACGATTGGCACAGGGACACGGGGAGAAGAAGTAAGGAGGAGCAGGTGTGGGGGGGACGACAGCAGCCGATAGACAGGCCCGATCTCAGAAGCAAGTTCCTGGAAGACTGCTCAGGTAAGCCTGCACTTTCCACACACGGTGCTCTATAATGTATTGCTGGGATTTGTATTCCTCTATAGCTGATGGTACATTGTGTTGTATATTATACAGCACAATGTACCATCAGCTATAGAGGAATACATTATACACTGTATGTATAATGTATTGCTGGCATTTGTTGTATTCCTATATAGCTGGTGGTATTCTGCATTGCGCTGTAAAGAGGACTACAAATCCCAGCAATAGTACATTATACAGCGCAATGCAGAATACCGCCAGCTATAGAGGACTACAAAACCCAGCGATAGTACATTATACAGCGCAATGCAGAATACCGCCAGCTATTATGTACTATTGCTGGGATTTTTAGTCCTCTATAGCTGATATTCTGCATTGCGCTGTATAACCTACTATTGCTTGGATTTGTAGTCCTCTATAGCCGGTGCCATTCTGCATTGATTGCTGTATAATTTTACACTTTCCATTTCACTATATTGCACACCACACTTTGGTTTTCTTTTTTACTTCCACCGCTCCAAGCTTGCTCCGGTGATGGACTACAATCTCAATACAAGCTAGCTGTCCATCACTGGAGCCATTTTTTAAAATGTATTTTATTTTTTATCCGATCAAACTCAATAATTGGCTATTATCAAGCAGTGGCACTTAATAGAATGTTAGATTGGCACTATCACACTAAAACTAAATTTTGGGCATCACTAGAAAACTCACTATCAGGACAATGTCTGTAGAATGTATGTTGGATACCACCAAAAACTCGCTATTTGGAAAGTGGTATGTCCCCTTTGACTAAGCATACTCTCGACATATGGGATCTAATCTACTAATCACTAATCTACTAAAATGACATATCAGTCTGGATGTCACAACATTTCTTAAAACTCAACCTTTCAAAAACTGAGCTCATGATATTTCCTTCACCCCGTGCACCTTCCCCCAACATTTCAGTTGTGATTGATGACACAACTATCCAACCCTCCCCTCATGCCAAGGTCCTAGGTGTCATCCTTGACTCGGACCTCACCTTTCTTCCCCACATCCAATCGCTATCCAAATCCTGCCGCCTTCACCTTCGTAACATCTCAAAAATACGCCCCTTCCTCACCAATGACACCGCAAAACTACTCATACACTCCCTTGTTATCTCTCGTCTTGACTATTGTAACTCCCTCCTCATTGGCCTTCCACTACACAGGATATCCCCCCTTCAGTCTATCATGAATGCAGCTGCCAGACTCATTCACCTTACCAACCGCTCAGTGTCTGCATCCCCCCTCTGCCAATCCCTGCACTGGCTTCCA
>NW_017306523.1:1254904-1257682 GCF_000935625.1 Nanorana parkeri | reverse complement strand
ATGTATAATGTATTGCTGGGATTTGTTGTACTCCTATATAGCTGGTGGTATTCTGCATTGCGCTGTATAGAGGACTACAAAACCCAGCAATAGTACATTATACAGCGCAATGCAGAATACCGCCAGCTATAGAGGACTACAAAACCCAGCGATAGTACATTATACAGCGCAATGCAGAATACCGCCAGCTATTATGTACTATTGCTGGGATTTTTAGTCCTCTATAGCTGATATTCTGCATTGCGCTGTATAACCTACTATTGCTGGGATTTGTAGTCCTCTATAGCCGGTGCCATTCTGCATTGATTGCTGTATAATTTTACACTTTCCATTTCACTATATTGCACACCACACTTTGGTTTTCTTTTTTACTTCCACCGCTCCAAGCTTGCTCCGGTGATGGACTACAATCTCAATACAAGCTAGCTGTCCATCACTGGAGCCATTTTTTAAAATGTATTTTATTTTTTATCCGATCAAACTCAATAATTGGCTATTATCAAGCAGTGGCACTTAATAGAATGTTAGATTGGCACTATCACACTAAAACTAAATTTTGGGCATCACTAGAAAACTCACTATCAGGACAATGTCTGTAGAATGTATGTTGGATACCACCAAAAACTCGCTATTTGGAAAGTGGTATGTCCCCTTTGACTAAGCATACTCTCGACATATGGGATCTAATCTACTAATCACTAATCTACTAAAATGACATATCAGTCTGGATGTCACAACATTTCTTAAAACTCAACCTTTCAAAAACTGAGCTCATGATATTTCCTTCACCCCGTGCACCTTCCCCCAACATTTCAGTTGTGATTGATGACACAACTATCCAACCCTCCCCTCATGCCAAGGTCCTAGGTGTCATCCTTGACTCGGACCTCACCTTTCTTCCCCACATCCAATCGCTATCCAAATCCTGCCGCCTTCACCTTCGTAACATCTCAAAAATACGCCCCTTCCTCACCAATGACACCGCAAAACTACTCATACACTCCCTTGTTATCTCTCGTCTTGACTATTGTAACTCCCTCCTCATTGGCCTTCCACTACACAGGATATCCCCCCTTCAGTCTATCATGAATGCAGCTGCCAGACTCATTCACCTTACCAACCGCTCAGTGTCTGCATCCCCCCTCTGCCAATCCCTGCACTGGCTTCCAGTCGCCCAGAGGATAAAATTCAAAATATTAACAGTCACCTATAAAGCCATCCACAACTCCGCCCCCGGATATATCTCAGACCTTGTCTCAAAGTATCACCCTAAACGTCCCCTCCGCTCATCCATTGACCTCCTTCTTTCCAGCTCCCTTGTCCACTCCTCCCATACTCGCCTCCAGGACTTCTCTAGAGTCTCTCCCATCCTCTGGAACTCCTTACCCCAACCTGTCCGTCTATCTCCCACCTTGACTGCCTTTAGGCGTTCCCTAAAGACTCATCTCTTCAGGGAAGCCTATCCCACCTCAACCTAACCACTGAACCTTCACATTCTCACATAATTCATTCCCACAGCTACCTCATGTATCATTTCCCCCTCCTCTTTTAGATTGTAAGCCCTCAGGGGCAGGGCCCTCCTTACCATCTTGTCTTGAATTGTATTGTAACTGTAATGTCTTCCTTATATTGTAAAGCGCTGCGCAAACTGTTGGCGCTATATAAATACTATGTAATAATAATAATAATGGGATAAACTGTATAGTGGTTTGATTGGCAAGTATAACTCCCCACTGATGCCTTTAACGGGCCACTCTTATTTTTTACCGGGATAACACAATAGTGGATTTTTGCATTGGACTATACATCAAACATTGAGACTCTTTTAGGTCCATGATGGGAAACATATCTATTCATTACAACGACTCCGAGAACAATGGGGGACATCCCTCTTTAATACATGGAGATATAGACAATTACATCATTTTGGGACTAAACTTCTGACACCAATACGTTCAGATAGAGAACTTTTGCCAAAGGAGAGATTGTTTTCTTCACCAGATTTTCCGAGACATGGTATCTCACGAAATTACTCAATTGTTCTTAATCTCTGTTCCAAATTATCTTACGAGATGGGAACGGAATTTTCAAACTAACTGGACTGACTAACAACAAATCCTTAGGGCTCATTCAGTATCATCAATCAGTACGTTAGTGACAGATACAACATAACGTTTCATAGCTAGATGGTACTATACACCAGATCGGTTACATAAGATGCACCCATCTAAACCGATAGAATGTTGGCGGGGATGTGGGGCAGCGGGTACTTACTTGCATATATGGTGGCATTTTCCTAAACTTAAAATGTTCTGGACCAAAGTGGTTAATCAAACAAATTACTAATATAACTATAGCTAATAATCCACTGGTGTGTCTTCATGTAACAGATATACCTATGTCGAATTATAAAAGAACATTAGTTCCTATATTTCTTAATGCAGCTAAGGCCTTAATTCCCGTGTATTGGAATAAAATAATGGTACCAACTATAAGAGACTGGTTTAATAAAATAGATTATAAATTAATGGAAGATTTAACGGCTATTAAATATGACGGACAGGAGAAAAATTAATTTAAATGGAAATCATGGGTTTTATTTAGGCAAGCTTTGGACAATATTGAGACTCCTTGAATGTGTCTATGGTAGGATAGGACAAGATGAAGTTAACATTGAGTCATAGATCATGAATGTCAAAGAAGAGTATGTAAGGATATAAAGGGATTCTCTCTTTGTTTACATTTTTATTCGCTTTTTGTAAGTGTATAAGGTGAATT
>NW_017306523.1:1220832-1254841 GCF_000935625.1 Nanorana parkeri | reverse complement strand
TCCTAGCTTGCTCCCCTTCCCCATTCCCTTTTTTTTCCCCCTCCCCCTTCTCTAAAAGAGGGATTATTTATACGCAGAAGATAGTACTGAAGTAAATTAGGATGTTGGGAAGAAAGTAATCAAATACAAAAGAAAGAATGGATTGAAATTATTTATGTATTTATTTTGTAAAAATACTTGTAAAGTACTATAATTGTATTTAATGTTATAGTTTGATTTTTTTTCTTGAAAATAATAAAAAAAAATAAAAAAAACAATCTCATGTTTAGTTTACTAATTTGTATTGAGATTGTAGGCCATCACGGGAGGGAGCTTGGAGTGGTGGCTACTTTACAACACACAGGGATTATTTTTATATGCAATGCTTAAAGTCCATTTCTAAAGCTGTTCGAGGTTAAAACACTGGAAATTAGCAAATTTTTTGACTCCTCAGCAATTGTAAAAGTACCTTTGTAGAATCTGCAGTCACAAACTCTGCTTGAAAAATATACTCATGGCGGGCTCGTTCTTTCATGTCAACATACCGCTGTTTACACTGCTGGACAGAAACTTCTGCTATATCTGTGAAAAGGTAGCAAGACAATAAAAAAAATACAATGAACCCCGGCACAAGCAACAACTGTCCAAGACTAATTATAAACTAAAGCAGTTCTATTTCTATAGTTAATTAGAGTTGGAAGAGCACTTGGCCTCACAACAATGACTGCCACTTAATGCAGGTCTAGACATAATTACTATTCCCTGAGAGCTACAAAAAAACAACAGGAGCTTTTCACAAAGAAAGTGCAGTATTATATTTGGAAATTTTAATAGCAATAACAGTAATTGGAAAGGCATCTACTACCCAGCAGCCCAAATGGTACCTAACAAAACCTTATATTAATTTAAAAATACTTTTTTTTTTTTAAATTGTTTAGTTCATTTTATGACTTCATTGCTTTGCTGTATGTGTATAGGCCAATGCCTTGGCTGGCGCTCGTGCAGAAAGTTTCTTGGGCAAACTCACCGGCCCAAGTGGCTCCGTAGGCTAACGAAGGGGGGAGGAGTCCGGTGGCGTCACCGGACTCCTCCCCCCCTTCCATTCGTTAGCCGACGGAGCAACTTGGGGAAGGGGGGAGGAGTCCGGTGACATCTATGTCCGTGACGTCACTGAATCGCCGACAGGACTCCCGGAAGCCGGCGGAGAGGTGGGTGTTTTCATTAGCGATCAAAATAATTTTAATCGATCAAAAAGTTTAACGATTAAATCGAGAAAACATACATACATACACACAGTATGATGATGTATTCTAATATAATGTCCTTCTAAGTAAAACTAAATTCAGCATTCCTCAAGATCTCAGTGCTTCATCTAAAACACATAACCAACACAGGTGGCCACTAAAAATTGGTGCTGCTCCTTTCCTTTCTTCCTGAAGATTTTCCTTAGAGCGGATGGAGGGGAGGGGTTGTACGTCCAACCAGAGCAGAGCAGAGCATTTGCATACCAATAAAGCAGCCAAGCTTCAAGATCATGACAGCAATTGGTAGATGGGCCATTTCAATAGAGGCTGAATAGCGGTCAGTCAGCGGTAATAAAAGCAATGCACAGGGAAGTTGCAGGATTGCCATGTACTTCCCTTAACCCAACCTACACTAGGAAATAGGAGCATATTGCAAACAGGCAAATATGATGGGAACCTTACAAAATACATGCAATTATTTTTGCCCAGAGAAAGACTTTAGGAAACTGACAAAAGTCAAAGAAAAAAAAAAAAATTTACAAAAAAAGTTTACTCTGCATTTCATGCCATAATGCTTGTGCTTCAATAATGTGAAAAGTAGCAATAATCCTAAGAAAGCACTGGGTGTAACTGCATAGTTTATATTCACAACCTAGAACATGCTATTAAAAAGGAGAACTATGAGTTGAGTGCTTTTATCTCACCTCATAGTTCTAGCCGACCTGTGACAATGAGACTGTCACAGGTCGGCTCAGTAGATCGGGAAGTGAGCGAACACATACCGGCATTCGCTCACCTCTCGATCCTGTCACAGCTCTCTGCCGTGACAGGGGAGGGGCTGGATTCCCCACTCCAACAGTGCTGACTGGCGGAACGGACGGGGAGGGGGCGGGTACAGCTGGCTCTGCCTCTAGATAGGCAGAGCCAGCTGTCAGTCACGCAGCTGGGCAGATCCAGACATAATTGTCGGGATCCGCTTCAGCGTCTTAGTGTACCGCGAGTAGAAGCTTGCGGTATACTGCGGTGTCCCAGTATACCGCGGAACTAGCGTCCTCCCATTACCCTCAGGAGAACTATGGGGAAAAGCCTTAACCACATAGTTCTCTTTTAAGGTGGCCCATACACAGTGAATTTCGGCTGGTTATTCAAGAACCGGACGAAATTTGCAGTGGGTGCAGCTGTCGGCACCCCTTGATCAGCTCCTCGAAGCAGCTGGTCTGAAAACCTTCGTACGAACACAGCCGGCAGCCAATGATCAGTTTTATTCGGTTCGCAGCCAGAATCGTGGAACGAATTAAGTTCGTGAACCGAGGTACCACTGTATCTCCATTTACAGCAAAGGCTGTTTTCCTATGGTAGGTATCCAGCAACCTCTAGCCCAAGAAGGGAACAAGTGCATTGTGGGACTTAGACTTTCGTGGAGAAGAGAATCTGTTGCCATCCTGAGCGCATTACTGGAGTAAACACACAGATTCCCCTGATGGCAGCATCGCTGGTAGGGACGGGCTTGTTTCTCTGAATATTTGTGAGCTATTACTTCATTTACATGTCCATATACTGATCATATGTTTTCAATGTTCTTTACCAGTCTCAGCCCACCCTGTTTTTTTAATAAAGCGTCAAGATTTCTTCCAGTCTGGCTTATTGCAGAATAGGGTTTAACTGCATGTCGAGCCATTCACAGACCACAGGGCAACATGTAGTGGGTAGAGAACAGTAAACAAAAATGCCAAAATATATTTATTAATTATGGTTGATAGACCTACCTGTACAGACAAGGTGATCTATTTTGCCTTTCCTCCACTTTAACAAATCTCCACCTTTCCCACAGCCGAGATCCAATACTGCGACGTTTCTATTTTTTCTCTCCCGCACTCTTTCGATAAACTCATCTAAAAATAAATAAATGAAAATCACAGAAATGTTAAAACATACAGGGGAAAAAAATCTTCTGTTCTCTCTGTTCAGAAACTTGCAGCAAAGAGCATGACACTGCTTTACATATTTCGATTTGGCTTTGCTTGTGTTGGCAAACCAGCTACCTGCTCACTGAACTACAGGTAAGCAATGTCATGCTGCGAAGGTGCATTTCTATATCTGAATCCATCTCTCTGGTATCCAGTACCTGGAAATATGATCATTTGACAGCACATTGCACTTCATTTGAGTTTGACTGTGTCACATCACATAGCTTCCCACTCTTAGGTTGCACATATGCATGTTACAGCCTTAGTTGTCTCAGGCACTTGCAAGCATAAAGTCACATTATCTTTTTTTATTCAAAATCGGGGAGGGTTAAAGAATGAAGAGTATGAATGGTTTAGACTAAAGACGCAAAAATGTGTAATGTGCATCTATTTAACCATTTCCAAGTTTTTAACTGATGTTTTAGAGCCGTTTTTTAAACTTTAATACATCGTATACCAATAGTTTTGCAGAATGTTCTGGGGTTATCAAAGAGCATGGCAGTGTCTAATAGAATCTCCATACATCCTTTTTTTCAACAGGGCAGGTGGTCACTAGGGGCAGCCACTGCATTTCTGCTCTAATTTTCTCTTCTATAGTTCTTCTAAAATGTCAGAGAAATGAAGATTCTAGGCTTTCTGCACAGATATATATATAGATCTATATATCGAGAGAGAGAGAGAGAGATCTATAATTCATTTTGATACAAACATGTCCTTATCCTGTTTTATTTTTATTAAAGTGACACTAAACAGGAAAGGTGCATTCAAGTAACTCTCAACTATTAGGAAACATGTACCTTATTTGTGTATCACTCAGCTGGAGGTCCTCAAATCTCTGAATTGGTGCTGACACTGTCCTTCCTTCTAGAGGGTGGCTACTTTTGTTCCCCATGATCTCAGTGTGTATTGTAAAGTAACCACCTCTACAAGCTCGCTCCCGTAATGGACTACAATCTCAATACAAATTAGTACACTAAAATGTGAGATTATAGTCCATGGGAGTGAGCTTGGAGCGGTGGCTACTTTACAACACACACAGGGACCTTGGAGAACAAAAGTAGCCACCGTTCAAAAAGGACAGTGTCAGCACCAATTCAGAGATGATTTTAAGATCTACAATACAATACCCAACATGATGATTACAACTGCCCTGTAATATTCTGATTTCATATGGTGATTTTTTTTTTTTTTAAATAAAGGTCATTGATCTTTATACACATTCCCTGCATTCTATGCAGTATTCGGTCCACTGATAGATGGAACGGTATCTCTCTAGTGCGATTGGCCCCAATATTTATTCTGCAGCAGGACAACGACCCCAAACGTACAGCCAATGTCATTAATAACTATCTATATTGTGAAAAACTTTGACACACACACCACTGAAAGTGGTGGTTTGGCCCCCACAGAGCCCAGAGCCCAGAGCTCAACATCAAGTCTGTCTGGGATTACAGAAGGAGACAGAAGGATTTGATGCAGTCCACATCTACAGAAGATCTGTGGTTAGTTCTCCAAGATGTTTGGAAGAACCCACTTGCCGAGTTCCTTCAAAAAACTGTGCAAGTGTATCTAGAAGAATTGATGCCATTTTGAAGGCAAAGGGTGGTCACACCAAATATTGATTTGGATTTCTCTTTAGTTCATCCACTTTCGATTTTGTTAATTGATAAAAATAAACTTCTAGTAATGACTGCTGCTAAGGATCTATGTGAGGGGAATGATTTGTCTGCAGGGTGAGGGTCGTGTCGCCATATTGTCAGATCTGTTGGCCGGCTCGACAGTGATTGGCTGGGAAGCCGGTTTCCTGGCCAATCAGCACGGAGCCAGCTTCCCGGCTCCATATTCCCTCGCGGCACTACCGGTCAGAGAAAATCTCCCTCTGACCGGAAGTTCCAGCATCGGGGAAGGAATCGGCATCACTACCGATACCACTATCGGTGCATCATATATAACACACACACTTATTAAGTGCTTGTTATAAAGCTTTGTGATTAGTAGAGGCAAACTATAATTACAAGTTAATATATAAAAGTGTATGTATAACCAAATTAATTAATTTCAGTTTTGGATAGAGATGGGGAAGGATTAGAACCTCTGTCAAGTTTTTATTTGTTTCCCTCTGGGTAGATTTACTCGGTCTAGTTGCCTTGGCAACCACTGCCACTGAGATGGGAAGAGATTGAAATCCAAAATGTTACAGTTGTCACCTTACAGTGGGGCACCTGTTCCAGTGACAACTAAGTGGCATTCTTACTTTGTAAAGATTTCCCCTCACTTGCTGTTGCATCTCCAAGAACACATCACCTAATGGGACACAGCCATCAAAAAATAAACTTAGGGTTTTTAACCCTTCCCTCTATCCACAACCAAAAAATAATTGTGGCTCTACATACACTCTAGTACTCTAGTACTTACACCTTTATAGAGTTTAACATTTTTTAAATCTATTATAACTGGATAAACTCTTTTCCAATTGCACACATTAAAAAAAAACAAAAAAACAAAAAAAACTCACTTATGAGTGCACTTTTCATCCAGTTATTGAAGTTTCTCAGATAGAAGATACGAGACTGACTTCGCTGCTTTAATCCACACTCCTGGAGTTCATTGTAATGTGCAGCAACAGCAGAGGAGTGGCCTTCTTCTATGCACTATGTACCAAAAATAGAAAAAAAAAAGATATTTTCACAACATTTCGGCTTCTGTTCTCTCTTGTAGCAATTAGAGTATATTAAGGCTACATTCAGACAAGCTTCCTGCGTTTATTTAAATGTACCTGCGTTCAATGGCTTGCAAAAGTATTCACCCCTTGGCATTTCTCCTATTTTGTTGCATTACCAACTGGAATTAAATTATTATTTTTTGGGTGGTTTGTATTATTTGATTTATACAACATGCCTACCACTTTGAAGATGCAAAATATTTTTATTGTGATACAAACAAGAAATGAGACAAAAAAAAACAAAACAGAAAATGTGAGCGTGCATAATTATTCAACACCCCCCAAAATCAGTACTTTATAGAGTCACCTTTTGCAGCAATTACAGCGAAAAGTCTCTTGGGGTACGTCTCTATAAGCTTGGCACATATAGCCACTGAGATTTTTGCCCGTTCAAGGCAAAACTGCTCCAGCAAGTTGAATAGGTTTCTCTGGTGTAGAGCAATCTAAGTCATGCCACAGATTCTCAATTGGATTGAGGTCTGGGCTTTGACTAGTCCATTCCAAGACATTTAAATGTTTCCCCTTAAACCATAAGTGTTGCTTTAGCAGTATGCTTAGAGTCATTGTCCTGCTAGAAGGTGAACCTCCATCCCAGTCTCAAATCTCCAGCAGACAAACAGGTTTCCCCTCAAGAATGTCCCTGTATCTGGCACCACCATCATTCCTTCAATTCAGACCAGTTTGCCAGTCCCCGACGATGAAGAACATGGATGGTGTTTTTGGGGTGATGAGGTCTTGGGTTTGCACCAGATGCAGCATTTCCCTTGAAGGCCAAAAAGCTCAATTTTAGTCTCATCTGACAAGAGTACCTTTTGTTTGGGGAGTCTCCCACATGCCTTTTGGTGAACAGCAAACGTGTTTGCTTAATTTTTTTCTGGCCAGCTCTGACCAGCTCTGCGGAGTGTACAGCTTAAAATGGTCCCCTGGACAGATACTCCAACCTCCACTGCCCCCTCAGGGTTATCTTTGGTCTCTTTATCACCTTTCTGATTAATGTCCTCCTTGCCTGGTCTGGGAGTTTTGGTAGGCAGCCCTCTTGGCAGGTTGTGGTGCCATATTCTTAATTTTTTGATAATGGATTTAATGGTGCTCTGTGGAATGTTCAAAGTTTCAGGGTTTTTTTCTGTTCTAGCTTGGTGGTGCCCCTTGCTCAGTGGTGTTGCAGACTAGAGATATAGATATCTATCTATATCTATATTTATATACAGACCGACACAGATCATGCGACACTTAAGAGTGCGCACAGGTGGTCTTTAACAATGTGACTTCTGAAGGTAATTGGTGCACCAGATCTTATATAGGGGCTTCATAGCAAAGGGGGTGAATACATATGCACGCACTACTTTCCTGTTTTATATTTTTTATAACTTGGTAAAACAAGTCATTTTCTTAATTTTTACGTCACTATTTTGGACTATTTGGTGTATGTCCATTACATGTCATACAAAATACAAATTCATTTTTATTCCAGGTGGTAATGCAACAAACTAGGAAAAATGCCAAGGGGAGGAATACTTTTGCATGTACGTACATTTTGACACTTTCAGCTTACCGAATCGGCCCCTGGACTTACGGAACGCTATTTTCTCTAAACTCAGCAAAAACCGAATGCAACTAAATACAGGTAAACACGATGTGCATAATACCATTTAAAAGCATTACATGTGTTTAGAAATGTCCTACAAATACATATAAATGCATGTATGTCACTGTGAAACGCAAAATGTGCCCTTAAACCAAAGTGAGAGACTAATATCTAAAACATAATATTTATTTTAATCTCAACCTACTTGTTGCATATACTGTAGGCAGAGCTTTCATAAATCCTAGCTGGATGGCAGCAAGTGTCAATGGAAACCCTAAACCATACCAGAAACAAATGTGCGTTTGGCTGGTACTAAATGAACCTCAAGCACTACTTGAAGCGTCTTTTGCAAGAAGATTGCACTGTTGCTCTTCATCAATGCTGTATTTACTTGTGAAAAGTGAGTAAAAACGAGAATGAGTTAGCAAAGTGCAGGTAAGTGTGTGGTGGGTACTGAAAGTAAATAGTGAGACATAGTTAAATATATAACATTATGGACAGCATTCACACAGCTATCACTTATGCTTGAGAACTAGAACAATGAAAATATTTTGAGTCAGATTGAGAATGTAACATGATCCTCACCGGTTTCTGGATTAAAAGATTAGTGACCAACAGATCCGATATGAAAGAAGTCAAAAAACATTGATAAATGCTGGCGCCCACATTGGAGATGACTTGGGGCAACTACGATTTATATTAAAAAACAACATTTCTAGCATAATAAGCAAATTGCTTAGAACACGTCAAAACTTTCTAAATTGTAGAATGGAGGCAGTAAAATAATAGCGGCATAAAAGTAACACCTAAAATATGAAAGAATGCATGTGTGATAAGGTGTATCTGAAAGTGAATTATGCAGAAGCTAAATCTGGAAGTAATTTACCTGGAATAAAAAGGTAAGACATAAAAAATGTTCACAGTACGTTAGCCAAGGGTTTCTAGGTCTTCAGGAAGTGACCCAGGCTGTTGGATTTTACCAAATTTGTCATATTAAATCTAGTAAATAAAAGGCTGAAGTGATATTAAAAAGTCAAACGGTTTTTAAGCTATTTCAGATGCTGATTAAGTATTTTACAATGGATGCTGCATCTTGACGTTTTTAGTTTCCTGCAGAATCAGCTAGTCCTCTGAGCACTTGTCCTGACTTCCTGTTTTAGGGTGGCTTCTTTCCCTTGCAGGGTCCTATGGAGCCACCCTTGTGTGTGCTAGTACACTGCACTGACCTCCTCTAACCTAGTAGATGGACATCGGCTGGAAACAAGGCTGTCCCCTGTAATCCTGTACTCAACAGGCAGTTGATGGAAGCCAACCGTAGAGAGTTGGAGCCAGATGTTCTGAAAATGACGACTAAGTGCTTGGGCAAACATGTAAAAAAACACTTTGCTGGGCAATGTATTACCGAACAAAGGTTTTAGAGATTACTGCTACTTCAAGTTTATTATTTAAAAGCCCTAACCGGAAAAAAAAAAAGAAAAAAAATAGTTTTCCTGACTCATGTTTAAACTGATCTCTGCACACCCCAGTTTATTAAATAGGCTTAGAGAACTATGGGGTCAGGGCTTTTCCCCATAGTTCTACTAAGGGTAACGGGAGGACACAAACTAGCATCCTCCAGTCACCCTAAACTCAGTATACCGCGAGCTACAGCTCGCGGTATACCGAGATGCTGAAACGGATCCCGACAATTATGTCTGGATCCGCTCAGCTGCGTGAGTGACAGCTGGCTCTGCCTACCTAGAGGCAGAGCCAGCTGTACCCGCCCCCTCCCCCGTCCGTTCCGCCAGTCAGCGCTGGAGGATCGGAGCGGGAAGGGGGAATCCAGTCCCTCCCTTGTCACTTACCTCATAGTTCTCCTTTAATGTCCACAAATAACAGTGTAGGGTCCAAAATAAAATGGCCATGAGAAAAATCAGACAACCACAGGGAATCCAAACTGAATAAGGGAGACTGCCTATAGCTGGCCATACACCTATAGATTATCTGCAGATTTTTTATGGTCAGATGGAAAAAGTGCAACAGATTCCCCCATCTACGCTAAACTGGGCCAAGCTTCAGTATCTTCATAGTCGGTCCCACTGGCTTTCAAAAATACCAGAACAATCTGATCGGATGCAGGCATTGTTCAGGTTAAGAATGACTGCTCTTAACAGAATTAGGTGACACTGCATTATATAGGTTATGAAGTTTACAGGGGTTGAAATATGCTCGAAGCAAAAGTTCTTAAGCAGTCTTCTTAAACTGCACTCTGACCAACTAAAGCAGGGCACTATAAAAGTATATATACGTGAAGGATCACAGAGAACACCAGAAAGTTATTTTACTGCCTTTTATATCCACAGCAATCAGTTACACTAGTCCAATATTGACTTGCAAGTCTTGCTACTGATGAAATGCAAATTCTCAGCCACTCAAACATTCTGTAATGGGCATTACCCAAGGTCCCAGCTATAAAGCAAACACTTCCATATAATGGTCAGTATTTCCCATAGACCCATGTGTTACGATAACAAGCAGAGGATTGCAAGTACACAGAATAACAGTCATATCGGCTTTGGTAAATGAGAGGCAGCCTAATTGTCTCATTAATTTGCTTGATAAATCAGTGATACTAAGGTAAAAAATGTCATCGGAGCAAGCTCTGAAAGATTTTTTAAAATTGCTCAGAGTTGTTGGAAAAGAAAGCTCAATAATAAATCCAGATCAGACAAATACACATCGGCTTACATGTTTGACCAAGCAGTTACAGTCATCATGTTTCTAAACAACTTGACTACAACTCTTTCAGCTCAGTTTCCATGAACTTCCTGTTCAGTACAAGATCACATGGGACAGCGCAATCTCCAGCAGCCATCCAGCTACTATCATGGGGAAGAGAAGGAAGGAGACGGGAAGAAGAGGAGGGAGCAAGGGGAGGGGCTTGCCTTTCTGTGTGTGTAGACAAAAAGACAAACATAAGGGTAACTCCATAGGATGTTTCAATGGAAAGGAGCATCCCTAAAACAGGATTTTAGGGCCAGTGCTCAGGAGACAAGAAAATTCTGCAGGAAACTAGAACTTTTAAATATGAAGGAGCAGCACTCATTGTAAATTATTTCATCAGCATTTAAAGAACCTTTTGAACTTAATATCACTTTAGGGATAACCTCCACATTTCACTAGAAGTTCTAAAATGTTTCATACGCATAAGACAGGGTATTGTAATTAGCAATAGGGAAAATGGCTTCGCTTGGAAACTTATTGGTAGTGAGAATCCATTCACTTTAACCTACTCCTGGAAGTGAACTAGGACCATTTTATACACACACGGTAACTTCTTTTTGACACTAATGTATGAGACGACATTTTTGCAACAGCTGAGAACGCTATCTGGTTTGAAAAAGAGTAAAAGATTACATACCACTTTCTTAGCTGGAGGATCCAAAACATCCGACTTCCTCTTCAGGGGAGATTTAGATACACTTGGAGCAGACTGGTCTCCAACCAAATCATCTGATGGTTGATCAGAAGGCAGCTGTCAAGAGGAAACAAGATTTCATACACTAGGGTCATTTTTAATTGTCTTTTTTAATATTCATTAAAAACAAAAGATACTGGAAAAACAGAAAATTATAGCACAGTTTCCTGAACACCTGGAGTGAAGGAAGGAGAAAGGAAGAAGGAAAAGGGGAGTTACTTTTGCCTTGTTGTGTGTGTAGACAAAAGACAAAACACAAGGGTGGCTCCATAGCATGCTTCAATGGAAAGGAGCCTCCCTAAAACAGAATTTTAGGGCCAGTGCTCAGGAGATAAGCAAGTTCTGCAGGAAACAAACTAGGAGCATTTTATACACATGGTAACTTCTTTTTGACACTAAAGTATGAGATATTTTTGCAATAGGTGAAAACGCTAAGTGGTTTGGAAAAAAGTAAAAGATTACATACCACTTTCTTAGCTGGAGGATCCAAAACATCCGACTTCCTCTTCAGCGGAGAGCTAGATACACTTGTAGCAGATGGGTCTCCAACCAAATCATCTGATGGATGATCAGAAGGCAGCTGTCAAGAGGAAACAATATTCAATTCATAGACTAGGGTCATTTTAATTGTCTATTAATATTCATTAAAAATGTAAGATACTGGAAAAGCAGAAAATGATAGAACAATTTTCTGATCACATGAAGAGAAGGAAGGAGAAAGGAAGAAGAGAGAGCAAGGTGAGGGGAGTGACTTATCTTGTTGTGTGTGAAGGCAAAAGACAAACAAGGGTGGCTCCATAGGATGCTTCAATGGAAAGGAGCCTCTCTAAAACAGGGTTTTAGGGCCAATGCTCAGGAGATAAGCAAATTCTACAGGAAACTAAAACTTTTAAACATCAAGGAGTAGTGTTGAAACTATTGAGTGCTAAAAGAAAGAAACTGTAAGGCCTAAACCGATCATCTTTACATAATGTAATATGGGCATACTGGTAGCCATTTTTGTTCTTTATATTATATCAGTGTATAAGGTTACATAGTTACATAGTATTTGAGGTTGAATAAAGACATTAGTCCATCAAGTCCAACCTATTAGGATCTCATTCTAGGAGTACCCGTACCCCTGTATATTACAGTCCCTTAAGAAATCGTCCAAAAGTTTCTTGAACAAGGTGAAATCCAGAGTTAGGACTTACCGGTAACTATTTCCATTAGTCTTCCAGGACAGCATCACGAGATGGAATCTCCTCCCCCACACACAGGAAACACGTCACTTAATCTGTTTAAAAGACCCTCCTCTCCTCCACTCCCTCAGTCATCACGAGAACCGAAGGCAAGCTGGAAAAAGACAAGGCACATACAGGCAATACCACCACATCACATTAATACTACAAGCATCAATGGGCGGGCAGTTGCTGTCCTGGAAGACTAATGGAAATAGAGTTACCGGTAAGTCCTAACTCTGAATTTCCCATAACGTCTTCCAGGACAGCATCACGAGAGGATAACCAAGAACTTACCAATTAGGGCGGGACCACTGCTTGTAGTACCTTCCTGCCAAATGCCTGATCCCCTGCGGTATTGAGATCTAGGCGATAATGCTTTGCGAAGGTGGAGAAACTTGACCATGTTGCCGCCTTACAAATCTGTTCCGGTGTAGCACCAGCTCGTTCGGCCCAGGACGTTGCTAAAGCTCTAGTTGAATGTGCCGTCACCAAAGACGGGGGAGGAACATGTAACACTCCATAAGCTTCCATAATGGCCTGCCTCAACCACCTAGCTAAGGAGGATCTAGAAGCTTGTTTCCCCTTGGACCCACCAGAGAACAGCACAAACAGTGATTCAGATCTCCGAAAGTCCTTGGAAATTTTCAAGTACTGGAGCAAACAACGTCTCACATCTAAACAGTGAAAACCTGATTCCCTGCTACCTACTGGTTTGGGACAGAATGTAGGTAGAATGATCTCCTGCACCCTGTTGCACCTCGAAGCGACCTTAGGCAGAAAAGCCGGGTCTGTTCGAAGGACAACCCGAGCCTCAAAAATAGACAGGAACGGTTCCTTAATGGATAGGGCTTGGAGCTCACTCACCCTACAAGCAGAAGTAATAGCCACCAAAAACACCTCTCTTGCGAGCGATTCCAGTTCCTCAGGAAGAACTGTTGCAGAGGTCTCTGGTGGAACCGAGCCCACTTTACCACCGGCAGGCAAGCGGTCATGAGACCCATGACCAAAGTCACCACCCTTAGTGACACCGGCCGACTCAATTGGAGATTCCATCTCGTGATGCTGTCCTGGAAGACGTTATGGGAAATTTGAGTTCATGGTTTCTGGACAAAGACTCTAACAACAACAATTTACAGACCCTTTCAGCATACATTCCCAGGTTGTAAATTGTGGGGGTACCAAACAATAAAAAGATAAGGACTGACCATTGTACCAGACTGTTAGATTGTGGGGATGATTCTTAACAAAAAAGGACAAAAGAAACAATCAACATATTTTTTTTTCCTCCTTTCTCATCTTTACAACATATGAAAAAGAGCTCACCTTGTATACAGTATTATTTGATAGGAATGGTATAACCAATTGCTTAATTGAGTAATTTTCTTTTTTTTTTTATACAATATTCAACCTATATACCTTATATAGGTTATTTGGTTGTACTTATTGACATATATTTATATATATTATTAATATGGTATTTTTGAAAGTACAAATAATCACATTAGGTATATTATTTCTGTAATCAATGAAAGAATGTAAGTAACCTCCAAGTGCAGATGACCTCATTCTCAATGTATGTTAGATCATTTTTTTCCTTGCTCAAACATTCTCAATCAATACATATCTTAAAGACACACTAGTCTTCAGTAGGTCTAACAAGTTCTGTCAAGTAACAGGCCACCCTTTAAATTTTATGGGTATTAAACCAGCCAAAAGGTCATAGGTCATCTCATGATATGGTATAGGAATTTTAAGGAAAAATCCAAAAATTATGCCTAGTCCAATATTGCCCTCTTCAGGTATTGCGGGGATAATTTGGAGTAAACTGAGAAGTGTCGGAAGTCATAATTAAGTTAAGATAAGCTTTCTCCTATTACATTTTGGGTGATAAAAGTTAGGGCAAAGTTTAGGTGGGAACTGATACCTGAGGACAGGCACACTAAGGAGAGATCTGAAGCTAATTGACGGGCTCCCTGGAGAACTGAACAAAGAGAACCTGAACATCTCCTGTCCCTACACTGATACAAAGCCGACATCTGAGACCAAACAATTTCCAATTTTGGAAAAATATAGATCTCCATTGATCTGTAAGCAATTTACGAGAAGATCTATACATACATATATACCACACATAGTCTAACTAGTCGGTCATTGTTACCATCAGGATTGAATTGCAGTCATTTTAGCTGCAGTAAAAATTGTCTCCCTTTCAATCTTGGGAGAAATATTTATGGAATCTCCTTGAAGCTGATTTCAGTTTCTAGTCGATGGTGTAGCTGTGATATATGCATAACAATAAAATAACTTAGAGGACGTTTGTCTTTACCTCAGATAGATTCTTGGCCGATTAGCTAGTCCTGTGCATAGTATCATGAGTTAGTTCATGCGCAGTAGAACTTTGAATATCTGTATTGCTGGGAGAAGTCACGTGTTGAATCTGCACATTATTATTTTGTCGCATTCCTGCTGAGAGGTTACTAGTTGCATTTCAGGAGATATAGTTTTGTTTCATAAATATTGGAATTAATATCCTGTGGTTTTATTTGTATTATCTTTGCTGATCTTAGCATTTATTGTAAGTGATTTAATGAGCATTTAAAAAAAACCTTTTGAATTTAATAATCACTTTAGGGATAACCTCCACTTTTCACTAAAAGTTCAAAGATGTTTCATACACATAAGACAGGGTATTGTAATTGGCCATGAGGAAAATGGCTTGCCGTGAAACTTATTGCCAGTGATAATCCCTTCACTTTAGCCTACTCACGGAAGTGAACTAGGACCATTTTATACACATGGTAACTTCTTTTGACACTAAAGTATGAGACATTTTTGCAATAGCTGAAAACCCCAAGTGGTTTGAAAAAAGTAAAAAGATTACATACCACTTTCTTAGCTGGAGGATCCAAAACATCCGACTTCCTCTTCAGTGCAGAGCGAGATACACTTGTAGCAGACTGGTCTCCAACCAAATCATCTGATGGATGATCCGAAGGCAGCTGCCAAGAGAATACGAGATACAATTCATACACTAGGGTCATTTTTAATTGTCTTAATAATCATTAAAAACATAAGATACTGGAAAAGCAGAAAATTATAGTACAATTTTAGTTATTTTTACTATAAAATTCAATATTTGATCACATACATTACAAAATGCAAAAAAATAAAGAAAACTATAACCTTTGACTAAAATTGAGGTGTCAATAAAGTACATTAACACAATGCATATAAGGCAGTGCATGGATTGAACAGGAGTTTAGGGCCAGTGCTCTGGAGATGAGCAAATTCTATTCCATCTCGTGATGCTGTCCTGGAAGACGTTATGGGAAAGTAAAACTAGGACCATTTTATACACACGGTAACTTCTGTTTAAAGCTAAAGTATCAGACATTTTTGCAATAGGTGAAAACGCTAAGTGGTTTGGAAAAAGTAAAAGATTACATACAACTTTCTTAGCTGGAGGATCCAAAACATCCGACTTCCTCTTCAGCGGAGAGCTAGATACACTTGTAGCAGACTGATCTCCAACCAAATCATCTGATGGTTGGTCGGTAGCCAGCTGTCAAGAGGAAACAAGATTCATTTCATACACTAGCGTCATTTTTAATTGTCTTTATTAACCCCTTCATGACTGGGCTAGTTTTCAGTTTCTGTTCATAAATGACTGACACACTTTTTACATTTTTGCTGTGTAATTCTTCCACAGCAGTAATATACTTTCTTACTAAATGTACACACACATATTATAAATTGTTTTTTAGAGGGGAGAGATAGGGCTATATAATTATATCAAACGTGTACCTAACGCCTCACTTAGTTCGAATAAAATGTAAAAAAGAAAATGAGGAAAAAAACTTAAATAAAACACTTTTTTTTTCACAAGTTTTGATTATTATGAATTGTTTTATAAATTTTTGTATTACAATTATAGTATAAAAAAAACTTATTTAGATTTTTTTTTTTTTAATTAAGAAAATAAAAATAAGTGTAAAAAAAAACTACTTTAGCCTACTGCCCGGAAGTGAACTAGGACCATTTTATACACATGGTAACTTCTTTTTGACACTAAAGTATGAGACATTTTTGCAATAGGTGAAAACGCCAAGTGGTTTGGAAAAAGTAAAAGATTACATACCACTTTCTTAGCTGGAGGATCCAAAACATCCGACTTCCTCTTCAGCGGAGAGTTAGATTCACTTGTAGCAGACTGGTCCACAACCAAATCATCTGATGGTTGATCGGTAGCCAGCTGTCAAGAGGAAACAAGATTTATTTCATACACTAGGGTCATTTTTAATCGTCTTTATTAACCCCTTCATGACTGGGCTAGTTTTCAGTTTCTGTTCATAAATGACTGACACACGTTTTACATTTTTGCTGTGTGATTCTTCCATGGCTGTAATATACTTTCTTACTAAATGTACCCACACATATTATATATTGTTTTTTTAGGGGGGGAGAGAGGGCTATATAATTATATCAAACCTAACGTCTCACTTAGTTCGAATAAAATATTTTTCAAAAATGAGGACAAAAACTTAAATAAAACCACAAGTTTTGATTATTATTAATTGTTTTAGAAATTTTTGTATTATATAGTATAAAAAAATATATTTTGATTTTTTTTTTTTTTAAATTAGGAAAATAAAAAGAAGTGTTAAAAAAAACAACAACTTTAGCCTACTCACGGAAGTGAACTAGGACCATTTTATACACATGGTAACTTCTTTTTGACACTAAAGTATGAGACATTTTTGCAATAGGTGAAAACGCTAAGCAGTTTAAAAAAAAAAAAGTAAAAGATTACATACCACTTTCTTAGCTGGAGGATCCAAAACATCCGACTTCCTCTTTGGCGGAGAGCTAGATTCACTTGTAGCAGATTGGTCTCCAACCAAATCATCTGATGGACGATCGGAAGGCAGCTGTCAAGAAGAAACGAGATTCATTTCATACACTAGGGTCATTATTAATATTCATTAAAACATAAGATAATAGAAAAACAGAAAATGATAGCACATTTCTACTAGAATTCTAATATTTGATCACATACATTACAAAAAACAGAAGACTCTAACCTTTTTGACTAAAAGGTGTCAATAAAGTACATTAACACAATGCATATAAGGCAGTGTAGTGTATGGGTTGGGCTATGCTGCTATATATGCATTTCCCCAAAATTCCCCAGGTAGATAATGTCTTCAATTATTTTCGTGGGGGTCATGTGACTGCTTTGACTGTTGTTCATGCATTGGGGGCTGTGGGTATGCATCTCTAGCGGTCCTCCTATTTTGGACTACAGTACCCAACAGCCCTGGCAGGAAGAAATACTTCACAACTCACTCCCACAGGGAAGAAACAGAATTTGTGTATGCACCTGCAGCGGTTAGCACTTATCCAAAAGAGACAAAGCTTGTACTTTGGAGGAAGGACCAGCATGTACTCCTTAGATGAGGCAATACTGCTGCTTGGCATCGCATTTCTGTCAGACCTTTGCAGAAAATGAAGTAAACACAGAAATACTGCCTGGATCAACAAGCAATTACTGCTGGAAGTGAAGAAAATGGAGCTTGGACACACACGGAGGGAATTTTTGAAGAATGCACAATAGTAAAAACAAAAAGCTTTTTGCCGCACATCAGATCGAAAAATAAATAATAAAAAAAAAAAAACAACTTCCTTACCTTTTAGATATCTCTATTTAGCAGGCATTTGCAAGCTTCTTTCTCAATTTTAGGAAACTCTGACTGTCCTAATAGAAAGACTAAAGCTGGGTAAATCAGCCTCACAGGCTGAACAAATAGGACAGATTGTTCCATGACAGGGTGGATGAACGAATCTCCCACTGTGTGCATTGTATTCTGACAGCAGCGCTGATTGGCTGCAAGCACTGTTTGACTGATAATTTTCCAGGATGTACCTCCGGCAAATGTCGATCTAATGATCAACTTCTGTCGAGGGGATGGGACCACCCACAGATCGAATTTTGGCCGATTCCTGCTAAATTGGCCAAAATTCGCTCCATGTCTACCCAGTTCAAGGACAGACTGAGTTCCCACTCATTAATATACCATAAAAGAAACAATGCTTCTAGATCTTTGTTAGGACTGGCAATGTTTAAATCTAGCTTACAACTGCTAATGAGATCAGGCAGCACAGTACAGACAGGGTTCATTTTCATAAAAATTACCTCCACCCTATTTTCATTTCAAAAGGTAAATTCAGCATAGAGAAAAACACTTGAGAACTGAACACGTTTTATGCAGCAATTTAATTTTTTTTTAAGTTTATGAGAAAAACAAAACACGTAGGTGTTATCCCAATTTGGTTGCAAACGTGGAAATACACTTTAAAGGAACTTCTCTTAACAGATTTTCCTACAAACAACGATGAGGATCAGAGCGTTCCATGTTATGTAACCATTGGCTCACTTTTTTCCCAAGAAAGTTGGAGAGTATGACGTCTGGAATGAATCCAGAATCGGTCGCTCTGACGTGAATTGATGGCTAATGAGGTCATGGCAAAATGATAAACAATGCAATCACTTAACTGTGCCACACAAGCCTCCCTCTCACTTCACACAGGGAGTACACTTACCAGGAAAATTTCAAACTATAAAGTAAGGTCAGTACACACTTATGGGGTAGTCCTTTAATAACCAAAAAGTACAACACATCCTCCACCTCCCCACACCGCTGGCTAGTAAGCAAACCTTATTAAAAGCAGCAGTGAAGTGCTCAAGAGTCACCCTTCATCAAATGAAAACATTTGCTCCCAGCATAACAGTGAACCTAGCAAGGGAAAGGAAGGAAGAAAGAAGAGCGAGGTCTTCCTACAGGAATTAACATGTACAACAAAACAAGTATCATGCGCCATTAAAAAAAACAACATTGTCAAGAAGACTTAGTCAGAGAGGCCATACTGGTGTTACACAAGTTCCTTAAATATAGATTAGTTCAATGAACACTTACTGATTTCATATGGCTTTATATTGTCATATTGGTGGCTGTGCTATTTAAATCACTAAGTGATCATCTTCATTTAAGGAACTTATCGAACAGCAACAAGACCGCTCTGATGAAACGCATCAGTGTATGGTGCTAGTGGATTGTTTCGATTTTAATGGTGATTGATACTTTCTTTTTTTACTGTGCATTTTAATAAATTACTACACAAAGATCTTTCGTCCTTTTCCGATAGGTTGGGTGCAAATGTTTTTCCATGATGAAGGGCAGCTCCTGAAAACTTTACTGCTGCTATGAATGTGGTTTGCTGATTGACCGGCAGTGAGAGGCAGAACAGATGTGCCGTACTTTCAGGACATTGAAGGACCACTTCATGAATCCATACTGACTTTACTTAATCTAGTCACTTTTTTCTAGTGAGTGTACTCCCTGTAGGAGGTGGGAGGGAGGATTGTGTGGCGCAGCTAAGAGACAGCGTTGTTTATCCTCGAAAAGCTTATAAGTAAGCAGATCAGCTGCTGCTGTCTGAGTTTTAGTGTTGAAAGCACGGATTTGCCCTATCTATGGATAAAATAAAATTAACCACTTCATGTCCTCGGTGTTAAACCCCCTTCCCATCCAGGCCATTTTTCAGTATTCAGCGCTGCGATACTTTGATTGACGTTTATTCCGTCATGCAATGCTGTACTGAAATACATTTTATACCATTTTTTGGGACAGATAGAGCTTTCTTTTGGGGGTAATCACCACTGCGGTTTTTATTTTTATTTAAAAACTGTTTGCCCTACATTAAAATGATAAAACATTTATTACCCAATTTTTTGGTAAAATATAAAAAGACACCAGTTTTTTGGGCTGTATGTACAGCTCTGATATCATTGTATATGATGTTTATGTTTGCTAAAACCTCTTATTTTTCTCAAAACAATAAAATTTGAACAAAATATAAAAAAAGACACCAAACATGTCAAGCCTTAAAATTGTGCGCGCGAAACCTCAAAAAACTACAATAGCCAAAATTGGCCATAGGCGACGCTTTAAAAGCTTTTACCGCTCATCAGTGATTGATGGCCCTAAAATTATTGCTCTCACTCCGACATTCGCGACGATATGTAACATGTGTAACGCAAATGTCATTTTCGCATGCTGGCTATAGAGCCGCCGATCGTGTGCATGTGAAACAGTCGGTAACGGCTCTTTGCGTTGAACGGGCTTTTTCTGCCCGTGCGCGCCGAAAAAAAATGCCATCTGGAGACGGCAACCCGCAAATGCGGGTCCGCCGTCCGTCCGTTTTTTTTGCAACGGGCGGACGGCAACAGGTTAAAATAAATTAATACCCAAATTTCAGAACTTACATAATAGTGAATTATCTTTCTAGTTTTAGCCAAGTATTGCGCAGAACAAAGGCCACAAGGCCAAAAAGAACATTGTAGAGAGATTCTGTAAAATCGGCTTAAAAAGTGATTCCAGGACACAAGACAGTCAAGGGCACTGAAAAGAATGACAGCTCACCTGTCCAACAACAATATGCTGCATATGGCTGTATCCAAAAAATAAGATGCATGTCTTTCAGACGAGTGTAAACATTGCAAACTAAAATATCACAACAGAATAACCATCATGTTTAAAGGTCAAATGTATTAAGAACTGATAAAGCCTAAAATTCGTCAACAACACTGATTTTTTTTTTTATTTTACCCTCTGGATAAATAAAGATGACCTTTTAAAGGAAACCTGCGATAGCAGAAACAAGAGGGTTGCCAAAGCTGACCTTCAAATGTTACTTGCCTAGCTCTCATATTGACCCTAGGATTTCAGTGCTTTGGGAGTCACTGGCCTGCATTAAGTATGCATGCTAGGTGTTCTGCTGTCACTTGCTGCATGCTTGTTGGATTCATCCTTCAATGTTGTGAACGTTATGGTGTGCTGATCCCCATTTTAATATCATAGCAAGTTATAAAGAAGCTCCATGCTATGGATACCTTTATTTTGGTTTCCGTCATTTTTGAAATGTAAAGCCCAACTTTACAGGCATACTTCTATGTCCTGCAAATTATGTAGTTTAGGTGGCAGAGGAAGTCCCTCTCCCTCTGCACTTCCTGGCTGCTTGCTACAGGTGTCATACCCCAGCACTATGGCCACATCTCAGTCTCCCTCTCCTCCTTACCATTCACAAAAAATTGTACGGACCTCGTTACAATTAGAAGAAAAAAGCAGCCTGTATGACGCATATGACAATTTAATAAGAAGTGCTTTACTTCTTGCACATATCATCGAGTGCTGGTGACTTCTATTATGGACTGTATCCGACACAGCGCCATCCGTGTTATCACTTCAAGCACCAACCTTTCATTAAAGGCATTTCATTTCCCAACGTTAAATTAAAGCACTTACCTTAACCCCTTCATGACTGAGCTTAATTTTCAGTTTCTGTTGATAAATGACTGACACACTTTTTACATTTTTGCTGTGTGATTCTTTCACAGCAGTAATATACTTTCTTACTAAATGTACTCACACATATTATATATTGTTTTTTAGAGGACAGATAGGGCTATATAATTATATCAAACATGTGTACTTAACGCCTCACTTAGTTTAAATATAAAAAAAAAAATGGAGAAATAAAACTAGAAGAAAACACTTTTTTTCACATGTTTTGATAATTATAATTTTTTTAAAATTTGTTATAATAATTATAGTATTAAAAAATATATTTATATATCATTTTTTTCCCTAATTTTGTTTTACACTTTAATTTTTTTTTACTTTGTAAAAAAAAAAAAAAAACTTTTTTTTTTTGTCAGTTTATATCAAGTCACTATGACTGCTTGAAAAAATAACTTAAAAAAAAAAATGTTGGCTATTATTAGGCTGCTCCAAACTTAGGAACAGCTAATAATAACCTTAGAGACTGATCCTGACAGCATGTCAGATTCAGATCTCACTAAAAGGTCTTTGACCGGCCCAGACGATCAGAAGTCTGATACATTTCAATCAAAGAGATACAATGCATCTCTTTGGTGAAATGTATCATAAACATCGGGCTATCGAGCTGTCAAAACGAATAGCAGAGAGGTGACTCACTCTGCTACCTCTCTGCTATTTTCAGCTGTCAAATACAGGATCACTATTTAGCACTCCCGGTTTTGTATGTAACGGCTTCATTCTTTCATTAGTGAAAGAAAAAAGCTTTTACAAAAGCTTCCCTATTTCATTCATTAATGACTGGTAATTGCTGAGAATCAGAGGTTACCGGCATTACAAAGCCTGATATAACTTGTCACGTACAGTGTACGTGGCCAGTCATATAGGCACTTCGTGACGGGACGTACAGTGTACGTCTCCCGTCACAAAGGGGTTAATTGATGTCTTTTAATCCGATCTTTCCTGATGTTTTCATCTGTCCTTCCAGCGCTGCGGCGGGTGTCCGATCCATCGCTGACTCCTCTGGGCTTGCTGGCACTTCCTGTCCCACGGTGTCTGCATGCGGGGTGCACGCATCCATAGACTTACCTCGCTTCCCGGCCGAAAATGTGAACTGCGCATGCGCGCGCCAAGATCCTTTGCGGCCGTCCGAGAATTTTCACATTTTCAGACGGGAGCGTGCGGGGAAGACACAGGTAAGTTTAAACCACTGTTAAAGCAGGTTTTTTTTTAATTACTTTTTGCATAGATCTACTGCATGCTAGCAGTAGATCTATGCAAAAAAGCTGAGGGTTTAATAACCCTTTAATGTCTGTATGGAGTGCAGGTGATTTTCGTATTATCAAAGCTATTATTGGACACATGCCTTCTGGTGCATCATCACCCTGACCTAAGCTCCTGCACAGAACTGCCCTCACATCTCCTTATGATAGCGCCTTACTGTGCCCGAGTAATGACCTCCCACCACCGTGACTAGCCTGCTGGATTTAAACCCTAAAAGGTGGCCATACACTTTACAACCCTCGCAAGACTTTTTTTTCAGAACCAATGACGAAGGAGGCGTGACCTCGGAAACGTTAACCATCGGGGAGGAAGACTAGCCGGCGGTTTAAGTCTCTCATGCTTTTATCGTTTCATGCTTTTTAAACTCGACTTTTGTGAGTATGTTTGCATCTGTTTAAATTTACTTTATTAAAAAGGTTTTACACGATGGAGACGCTCTGTGTTTTTTTTTACAGAGTTGAGGTTTCCCTAAAGCCTATTTTTGAGAGCCTGCCTCGTTTATGCTTTACACCACGATTACTGCAGACTATCTCCCTACCTGGACTTAAGCCGTTGGCGCTGTGTTAGTTACTGGTTGGACACTCAGGAGACTCTGTTCTAGAGACTACCCACTGGCCTTCAGAATTCTGACAAAATTCTGATGGTTGGCACACAAATCAACCTTTTATGCGTGTATATACTGCCTATTTTGTGAGTATATTTTTGTTTACTCTTTTTTATTGAATAAAAAGGTTTTACATGCACCAGGAAAGGCGCCCGGTTGTTTTTGGTTTTTCTACATAGCCTTCTGGACTCCCTGACTGGAACGGGGCAGCCCTTACTAGATGCGCAGTGAAGGGTTCTGGCTTATGGATGGCCTTCCTGGCGCTGGTCGATGTGTTGGATTTTTTAGTTCAACTTTTGTTTGTCTCATGGTTGAAAAATATAAATTAAATGAGTATAAAAGACATACCAGTTCAGAGCTTTGATGTGTCCTGTCCATTGTAAGAGATATTGGCTTATTTGGCTACTGTTTTTCCATATGGATTTATGTCCTCTGTATGTACAACCTCCCACGATAGAACCACTTCTTTCTGCAATGGAAAAAAAGACATTTCAAATATAAACACCGATCCAAACAAATCTTCTAAAAAGATTGCCTTTATAATGGCATCCTGAGGCAGTTATTAATGCAACTTAAACCTAAACTTTGTTTTTGTTTTGTATAGAGTGGAGAGGGATTAGAACACCAGCCTGTTTTTTGGGTGGGTTTTTTTTACTCTCTGTGACTCCATTAGGGAGATTCCCCCTATTTTTCCTGATGACCGTTATCAAAGTGACCAAAGTGATCGTTATAAAAGTGAAAGAAAATCCCAAATTTGGGGTTGTCGTCAGAACAGAAATAAAGGGAAAATCTTCCAATGGGGACACTAGTTGTGGTGAACACCAGGAATTTCCTCACTTCCTGTGGTGGCTATTGGACAGGAAGTGAAGGAAAATCTCCCCAATGGCCAAACAAAAAAAGCCAACAGGGGTTTACTCTATTCTGGCTTCAGTTCTACTTTAAATACTAATTACAATATTAAATGAATGCATTATGTAACTTAAAAACATCTCTAAAATATGGCTACTTTTAGAAACTGGGGGGAATTTATCAAAACTGGAGCAGTTGCCCATAGCAACCAATTAGCTGCCATCTTCAATTTGTTTAGATAAGCGTTGCAAATGAAAGCTGATTGGTTGCAATGGGTAACTGCTCCAGCGTTGATAATTCCCCCCCATTAGTTCTTAGTAAACGTAAATACAACAGACCTGTTTTGGCAGGTTACATCTCCTAAACTGAGCCTGTTAGCATATATAGGGCAAAAAAAAATTATATGCAAACAGCTAAATTATTTGTATTCTGAGGGGGAATTTATCAACACTGGAGCAGACAGAATCTGGAGCAGAGGTGCATGGCAACCAATCAGCTTCTCTCTTTCATTTTTTAAAGCTTACCTGAACAAACTGAACAGAGAAGCTAATTGGTTGCCATGGGCAATTGCTCCAGTTTTGATACATTTCCCCTCCCCCCTCTCTGAGATTTGCACAGCCATGCCAGAAAGTAAAACCCTGCATGGAAGGGCAAAATACCCTATTTTGTTTCTTTGCTACAGTTGGGTAACACTTACAGGTCTTTTCCCTCCCCTAGTTTGTGACTGGACAGAACGAAAAAGCCGACGACTGATAAGCTAATTTCTCTGTCACTCTCCTCTCCACATGTCAGCATGTCCCTGCTTACTGCATGAGCACAACTAACTGGCTCTTTTGTACTGCTTCTCTCTTCCCTAGTGCTGAGCTCTGCTTTACAGGAGCTGAAAGGTTCACACTTCAAATGCATGTAGTGCTTGCATTAAAAAAAAAAAATACATGTAATGATGTCTGTGAAGGTTCTCATTCATCCAGGTCATGGTATATCTGTAAAAAATAATTCAAGGCAACTGGACTTGCTTGAACGCCTTCAAGAAAAATACAGCAAGTCCAGCTGCCTTGACATTTTTTAAAGATACATGTAACGATGTATTAATAATCAAAGTGCTGCATTACTTTGTCTGGAGTTCAGCTTTTAAACCCGTCAAGATTTTTTATTCATTTCCTTTGCTGTGTCCCATTGGAGAGATTTTCTACCTCCTGTGTCACGACACATCACCCAGTGACAACTCAAACATTTACCAGGTCACCAGGACAGAGGGTGAATCTGCCTTTAGACACACCTTGGGCTATATTCACACTAGCCTCCCGAGTTTGGTTTATTTCAACGTAGAAGAAATGATCTGGGAAGTGTAAACAAACCTTATGTTTTCCAGAACCAGTAATCCTGTGTTTAAATGTACCTGCATTTGTATGCATTCCTACATGTTAGAGTTTCCAATCTGCCCCTGGATGCACAGAATTTATTTTCTCCCAAAAAAAAGCTAAACTGTATTCACCTAACTGCAGGAAAAGGCACAGTGTGAACTATACAATTTAAAATCATTACATGCATTTATATGCCTTTAGAAATGTGCTAAAACGCATGTTTGTCACTGCATATGTGAATGAGGTCTAAAGCTGCATTCACACATTCTGGGATTCTTGCCGCAGGGATCCCAGGAGTTCCCATTCAGATGCAGTCAGTGTACACATTGAAGTTAATGACAGGGTGACAGCGGTTGCATCTCTTAGCAGCAGTCTGCGTGTAATTTTAAATGGTACGGTTAGGTATGGGTGATTGTCGCTGGATGCATCTATCCTGCATCCAGGAACAATCATTAACCCAAACCGTATGCAATTGTGTCATGTATGATTACATGGGGACTACCGAGGCCTAAAGCTGACAGATGCAGCACCCCGTTATTAAAGCGTTCCTTTAGGGCCTGTTCACATGAGATCAGGTCCTGATCAGCAGATGTGGAGCTGCTGATGCATTGCGTTTTTGGCCGCGTTTTTGATGTGTTCCAGCAAAAAAAAAATTTTTTTTTTTTTTTTGCTGGAGTGGGGCTGTTAGTATGTTAGCTGCAGCGCAGTGCGTTTTTGACGCGTTTGCGTATCCGGACCTGACAAAATGTGACATGCAGTATTTTTTCTGTCGTAAGCTGAACGGACTGCGCACGTGAGAACTGGGGCCCATAAAACACATAGGGATACATTGGGATGCATTTTGAGTGCAGCAGCGTACGGAGCCAGTCAGCACACAAAACGGATGTCGTGTGAACAGGGCCTTACACTCAAAAATCAAATTCTACCAATGCATCCCTCTATGTATGATGATTGATAATACCATAGACATGTCAGGTGTAAAATAATACTTACACTTGCAGAGCATTAATTTTCTGCTTTGAAAGTGCAAAATGACTTCCGTTTGCCAAAGCAATGCACACTGGGATTGCCTTGTGATCAGCAGAGTATTGCTGATGACAAAGCAGATCTCAGGGAAAGGCATTTTCCTCCGCTGAGATTATGTGCATGGTCACATGTCCTAGTCACGTGCCAGAAATTAGGAAGTAAAAGGAGAGCTAGTAATCTGCCCTTAGTTAACATGGCCACTGTCAGAAGACTAGGGGAAGAACAGAGAAATAAGGAATGCATAGAATACGAAGACAGCAATTATCTAGAAGTATCTCTTTGTAGATTGTCATTACTAAACATTTCTAAAAGTTGTGTTTGTTGTTATTTTAAAGGTCTGTTTAAAGTCAATGGGTACAGCAGCTGCATCTGAACGGGAACAGTGGGTGGACCTCGGGCAGGACTCAGTGTCACGGACACATTTTCAATTAAAGTGACATTAAACCCTCAGATTTTTTAACATAAAACAACACTGTAATGTGTGCCTTACTGTAATCCATGGTTGTTTCCCTTCTCTTTGCTTCTCTTCCTTTTAAATCTGTATCTGTTCTCATGCTGGGCAGAACTTCTGTTTTGTAGCAGACTGCCTTGTCTCGGAAATGGATACATGGTGTCTGTGTGTAGGTTCACAACCTGAGCCAGCACTACAGGAAGAGGCACTCAGCTGCAAATGGAAGTTCTCCCCAAGCATGAGAAGAGATAGATTTAAAAAGGAAGAGCAGCAAAGAGAAGGGAAACAACCATGGATTACAGTAAGGCACACATTACAGTATTGTTTTATGTTAAAAAATCTGAGGTTTTAATGTCACTTTAACTGATTCAGTGTAGAACGTAGTGCGGCCGGATTCTTCCTTTACTATGCACATATGCAAAGGGAACACCTGGGATTCCTGCCGCAGGAATCCCAGAATGTAGCAAAGTCCTCGTGTGAATGGGGCCTTAGATGTTGCCCAGAGAATAGAAATTTGGAAGCAGGAAGGTTTTTTTTTTTATTATTGCAGAGGAGACATACTGTAGGGCATATTTATAAAGCAGTAAATCTGACATTTACCAAAGATTCAGGGCAGATGCATGCGTTTTACATGACAGCAATTGATTCACTTCCAGTGAATATTTGACAAAAGTCCCATTCACTACTTTATAAATACATCCCTATTTTTCTTCTGCAATAAAAGCTTCTAACCTTCCTGTTTGCAGAGTTTCTATAGAATGTACACAGTGATGTGCATGCGAAGCTCACCACTATGAGCTAAGTAAAAGCATCCCAGGCCAGCCAATCAAGATGACCGAAGATGGTGAACCCAGAAGAAGCCCAAGGGAGGTGGTCAGCACCGGTGAGGAAGACTATTTGCAGGTTTTAGTTCCACTTTAAGCAAAAGTAAAGTCTGATGATACAAAACCTCCAGGCAGTTATGAAACTTAGCTACGAAATAAAGACAAGGTGAATATGTACTGCTTGGGGGTTAAAGCGAACCTGATACCTCACCCAACATGAGCCAAGCATAGGTTCAGTATAAGAGATGGAGTCTGTCCTATATACCAATACAAAGAAATATTCGTACGTAGTACGATCATACAAAACGACGACCACATCTAAACAGTGCCCAGTCTTTGCCGGAGCTGTGATTGAGTCATCCCCGGCCGTGCACACTCTCCACCCTTCTTACCAGACCGCGATAGGCAATTCAAGCCACACGAATAACAAAGCAGCTCACCACTATTCTGTTTTCCTTGGCGCTCGTGTATCCGGAACAGCCACCACCGAGACCGGAAATCACGAGCCTCCCCTCAGTCCACCACAGCGCCCCCAGTGGATAGGAGGAGGCACCATACGGTGTTTTTTATTAAGTGGGATCGAGTGGCATAGTTTATTTCATATGTGTAAATAGTAAAATACTTTGTTAATGGATATCAATCCAAGCGCCATTTAGTATCAGCCTAGTGCTTATGTAATGTACTCTTTACACCATATTCACTTGGCGTCTTTCACAATTATTGGTCACCTACCCATAGCAACGACATAGATGCGACGCTTATAGGCAAAGCTCCCCCTGACATGGTTTAAGCAGGGGATTTCAGTTAGCATTAGGCCTTTGCACGTTTTGAGGAACTACGGCTCCATGCAAGCTCTCAGTGTTATTAGCCAGAATGAGATAGAGGATAAAACTACAACTCCCATAAGCCATTGCTGCGCGTGTATGCTCAGTTTATGGGAGGGGACTGACTGTTTGAGCACTGAGTGGGAGGAGACTGAAATGCGTGCCGAGAGTACGACTGGACTGTCCGTGCGCGCGCTATGAGTGGGAGGGAATTGTACGTGCACGCGCAGAGTGAGTGTGGCTTGATCGTGCACGCGCACCGAATGGGAGGGGACTGCCTGTCCGAGCAGCGAGTGGGAGGAGACTGGCTGTGCGTGCCAATAGTGCGAATGGAAGGTCCGTGAGTGGGCGGGCACTGTCTGTGCGCGCGCCGTTAGTGGGAGGGGACTGGCCGTGCGCGTGCCATAAGTGGGAGGGGATAGCTTGCAGCGTGCATGACCCTAGCCTGTTATCCGCACAGCGTCCTGTCACCGAATCAGAGCCCGGATACAGGTACTGTGTGGGTGTCACTCAACTGTCCTGAGCAGTGTTGGGGGGGAGGGTACATAGTGCCCCCCGTTTGTCCTCTTACCCTTGAAGTTGTAATAATAGGTAACACAGCCGTGTGCCCAGTCAGGGTCATTGAAGGGTGTATGGCTGAGTGTTTTGTGCACATTCATTCTTCTCACACGTGTTTTCCAGGGTTCTGGTCAGACAGATTTTCTGCTAGTTCTATGGGATAGGAAACTTTCCTGCTGTTAGCATATTGGGATAACAGCTAGTTTATATTTCGTACACGTTCCCATTCACAGAGCGTAAGTGTAAAACAAATATTTAAGAATTGCAGCTCCGCTTTTTACTTGCTGAAGATCTTATTTGGCTTTCTCCCTCTATGTAACGTTAAAGCCTTTCTCCGGGACAGAGATTTCCCCCTTTTTAACAAAAGCCATGGTCACGTGACCCTGCTTTCCCAATCTCCTTTTCTGTTTACCTCCTGTTGGGGTCCTTCTTTGGGTGCCCATGTCACTGCCTGCAGGGTCCTATCAGGATCCAGAAGAGGAGTAATGTCACTGTGAGGAGGCTGTTAAGGACTGGTCGGCGAGGGATCATCTGTGGCATTGGATCAGTGGTCACCCGTGCCCATAGACAGTGTTGGTGAGGGACTTAGGTGAGTATAATTTGCTACACCAGGTAAGGACAAAGGGACATTGTAGGATAGTTTTGTGAGCTACAATCTGCTCACAAAAACGCACTATTTGATTAATGTGCAAAAATGCACAAAAAGCGCTATTGCCTAGGTGTGAACCCAGCCTAACTGAAGAACCTGAAAAGAGTAGCGGATTGGTTGCCATAGACAATTGCTCCAGAATCTGTCTGCTCCAGTTTTTATGAATTTCACTCATTGTCAGAAGTTTTCACCTTTCATTCTTCTACTACAAATGTTTGTATTGCTGTTGTCACATTTCCTGTTCTGAAAGTGATAGGAAGTCATTGGAAAATCACCCCAGTAGGGACACAGATGTCCATAGAAATGTTGACAGGGGATCTAACTCTTCTCTGCTGTATGTAAATCTAAAGGAAATGTTTTGGTTATTGTTTTTTTAAAGATTCCAGTTTGAGGAAAACGTAAGGACTGCCTAAAGGAGAACCATGGGGTCAGTGCTTTTCCCCATAGTTCTCCTAAGGCCTTGTTCACACCAAGCGCGGAGCAGATCCAGACCAGAGCAGGTGCAGACCGGCTCAAAACTGCGTCCAATATATTCCTATGGTATTTTGACCTCCAGTTCACATCGCAGCGTGCGGATCCAGACCGGATCCAGACCGGATGAAAAAAATGCGGCAAGCCCTATTTTATCTGGTCTGGAACGCATAAAAAACGCATCTAAAACGCATGCAAGTGCCTGAAAGCCCATGTTAAACTTTAAAAAAAAAATGTTTTAACCAAAACCGGCCCTAAACGCATCCAAAACGCGGCACAACCCACTACACTGCGTGTGCAGAAACCTGACCGGATCTGGTCTGCATTTGGTATGAACAAGGCCTAGGGTAACGGGAGGACACAAACTAGCGTCCTCCCGTTACCCAGCGCTCAGTATACTGCGAGCTACAGCTTGCGGTATACTGAGACGCCGCAGCCGGAACAAATCCCGACAATTCTGTCTGGATCCACCCAGCTGCGTGAGTGACAGCTGGCTCTGCCTATCTAGAGGCAGAGCTGGCTGTACCCTCCCCCGTCCGTTCCGCCAGTCAGCGCTGGAGGATCCGATGGGAGGGGGGGATCTTTGCAGGGAGCCGTGAGTGACAGTCACGGCTCTCTGCATGGATAGATCGAGAAGTGAGCGAGCGACGGTATGTGTTCGCTCACTTTCCGATCTAGTGAGCCGACCTGTGACAGTCTCATTGTCACAGGTCGGCTCAGATTATGAGGCTGAGTGAAAATCACTCGCCTCATAATTCTCCTTGCAATGAAGTGCAATGACCCAGGCAATGAGTCAGTTTGTCTTGGATGGAAAAAACTTTGACCGTGCTATTTATGACTTCTTTTTCCTTTTACAGCTGTATGCAGCACACACCCTTCTTTCAGTGAGCCAGATTTCCAGAGCAGTTTAAATAAACCCAATGAATATACATCACACTTTCTGTGGAACCGTTCGTTACCCTGTACAATATAAAGCATATTCCCCTGAATTCAGCCATCTTGCCTGCTGCAAGGAAACATTACAAACCTAGAACGAGTTTTCTCAAATTTAACTGCACAGGTTGAAATACACTTTTAAGTTTGAGTGGGAAAGGATGAGATTCCCAGTTCTTTTATTCAATTTTTCTCTGTGCCCCCGCTTTTTAGATTCACCCACTCTCTATTTGTCCTGGTGATAGGAAATGCAAAATGTTATAGTTATCCACACATGTTTTTTTTATCGGTTATCACTCCTGCAAAGTTGGGGCTCTGCTCGAGGAATTATTCAGTATTTAGCTCCTGTCCAATCATAGCTTTATTACAACTATATAACCGGCTATTATTTTTTAAGTGGCACCGCAACTATTGGATACCATTTAGGAGCCAGGCACACCTTTTCTTCCCACATTCCAGTACTTTTTTCTTTATATCATTTGTTTGATGTTATGTTTCATATGCATATTTGGTTATGTTTTTGCTTATTGAATATGAATCAACCACTCTTTTCGTGTTGATGATACGTGGAGTAGATTCTTTAGGTCATGTGAAGTCATGTCAAAGACACAAATTCTTACAGGGTTATTCACAAAAGAGTGAAGAGTTTGGAGAAGGCAGGAGAAGTGCACAATCTAGGCCAACATAGCTGAACTGGAAAGTGAGCTGAATTGGAGAATATTTCCAAATCGGTTATTTTGGCCTAGATTGTTCACTTCTCCAAAACCTTCACCCGTTTGTGAATAACCCTGTCCATCTGTTGGTTGGGGTACACCTGTCATGAGAGAAATGTTGGGTTTCCATTGCAGACTACCTTTTGGAAAATGCTTTGTGTCCAGCTGTTGTGTCGTGTTTCAGTACCTTGAGTCAGTGACCCAGAATTAGAATGCATGTCGGCAAAAAGACAGAAGTCCTTATCTGTATACTTCCTTCAGGCCACTAACTCATAGTATTGAAACCATAGGAGTCGGCACAACAGCCAGGTGACTTGTATGTTAAGGATGGTTTACAATGGCACCCCTTTTTCTTGTTTCTTTTAAGGTTCCAAAGATTATAAAATGATGGTCAAAACATTCACCCACTAAATCATCCATTAGAACAATTGTGACATAAATATGTGTTGTTTTGTTGGCTGAGAGTACATTTGTATACAATGAGTAGACACCTTTTTGGTTCCAGTTTTCAGAGTACAGTCCTGGTCAGCCAATAAAATTTAGACTCCGAAGATCAAAGTGACATTAAAATCGGGAAGTACACCCGAGTTTACACCCGGAAGTAAATCTTAAAAATGCATTCAGGTACCTTTTTAACTATTAAATAAATTGTAGTTTATTTTTGTGTCACTCGGCTGTAGATCCTCCAATCATCTCTGAATTGGTGCTGACACTGTCTTTCCTTCTGGAGGGTGGCTACTTTTCTTCCCCATGGTCCCTGTGTGTGCTATAAAGTAGTCACCGCTCCAAGCTCACTCCTGTGATGGACTACTTTACAAAACACATGAGGAACAAAAGTAGTCACCCTCCAGAAAGTACAGTGTCAGCACCAATTCAGAGATGATTTGAGGACCTACAGCTGAGTGATACACAAATAAGAAACATTTTTGTTATTAGTTAATGTTCTTGAATGTATTTTTAGGGTTTAACTCCTGAGTTTAGTGTCACTTTAATTCTACAGGTTGTAGTGTGCCCAGAAATATGACTGCCATCTGATCTAACCATGATTAGCCAGGTCAGCTGATAGTCCAGTCATGCCTCTGGTTATTGTAGTTTTTTTGTTTTTTTTCTAATGTAGACATTATGCATGAAATAATATTGACGTTTTATTTTCTTCTTCAGGCATTGGCAATCACATCTACTCCAGTATGGTGACCACAAGTATAGCATGTTTTTGATGGCACTCTGAAGGTTCTTGTCTGTTTATCATTTTAGCTTGCCATATCTGTCCAGATAAGGTACAGTACACAATTTCTCATCTATCCTTATTTCAGATGCATTTGGTGTACAACTGAGAGTTCAAATAACATACATGTACCACATTGGGCCTGAAACTCTAAACTTTCTTTTTTTTGCATGCAATAATTTACTTGTACTGTGTGCTTATTTACTGTTCATTTATTTTGCTAAGTGTAGAATGTGTTTAGGGCTGCAACAACTAATCGACATAATCGATTATTGAAAAAGTTGTCAACTTTTTCAATAATCCATTAATCGGCTTCCGATCAGTTGGCCCAGTTCACAGCTCCACACGCTGTGCGCCGCACCTCCTCCCCACTTCCCGCTCGCCGCTGCCAGACCTGCTCGCATTCACGCTCCACATGCCGCACCTCCTCCCCTCCTCACATTTCCTGCCCATCCACATCCACGATCGGCAAGGGACGCGGGGAGATGTAGTAAGGAGGAGCAGGTGTGGGGGGATGACAGCCGCTGATAGACGGGTCCAATCTCAGAAGCAAGTTGCTGGAAGACTGCTCAGGTAAGCCTGCACTTTCCCACACATGGTGCTCTATAATGTATTGCTGGGATTTGTATTTCTCTATAGCTGATGGTACATTGTGCTGTATA
>NW_017306523.1:1219211-1220810 GCF_000935625.1 Nanorana parkeri | reverse complement strand
TTAACCGATTAATCGAACCTAATAATCGGCTAACTAATCGATTTTGAAAATAATCGTTAGCTGCAGCTCTAAATGTGTTTAAAAGCAGATTTGTTGCTGTCCACTCTTGTTTGTATGGTTGCAAGGCCAATAAGTGTGCAATTCTCAGCCATTCAGATATCTACATCTGCATTCTACCTGCCTTTTGGAATGGTCTACAAAAAGGCAATCCTTTTTTAATCTGTGCTGCTAAAGGGCATCAGGTTTGGTTGGCAGCATGGAGCATAGGCTTACATGCAACTTACCTGACCCATTACCTCTTGATCTAAGAACCAGTAGAGAAGTCATTTTTTTCCTTCTGTCAAGTTTAAAAAAAAAAAAGTAGAAAATACCAACTGCAACACATTTTTTTTTTATTAGATTCTTCTTTAAATAAAAACACCGCTCCTTTTTTAAATTTATCAGACTTAAAGTGACATTAAAGGCAAATTTTGTTTTCCCCCCTCAACCCAACGTTAATTGAAGCACTTACCTTAAATTATGTCTTTTAGTCCGATCATCTTCTTTCCTGTAGTTTTCAGCCTTCTGTCCGGCGCTGCGGGTCTCCGAACCAGCGGTGACTCCTCTGAGTTTGCTGGCACGTACTCTCCCACGGTGTCTGCATGCAGGTGCACGCGTCCATAGACTTCCCTTGTGTCTTTCCTCGTGACCTTGCCGAAAATGTGAACTGCGCATTCGCCCACCCCAAGATGCTTTGCGGCCACCCGTGCAGTTTCACATTTTCGGACGGGAGCGCGCAGGGAAGACACGGGTTTTAAACCGCTGTTAAAGTGTTTTTTTGTACTTTTTGCATATATCTACTGCTTGCTAGGAAGTGGAGAGTTTTCATAGCAAAGTTGAGGTACCCACAGACATCAGATCTTGATCACCTGTTTTTTTGCAAATTAGGTTATAATCTAATGCAGGGGCGCCCACAGTTTTTCCTCTGGAGATCTACTTTTCAAATGACAAGCTCAATGAGATCTACCAACGAAAAAACACCTGCGGGAGGGGGCGTGGCGGTGCATTTAATTCAATGGCACTGCAGCCAGGCCCCTCGCCCGCAGTGCAATCGCCTGCACTCGCAACCTAGGCACATTAGTGCCTGCGTTCTGGTCCAGTGCGATCCGCAAAAATGCAAGCACTATTTTTGCAGCTCACACTGGACCGGAATGCAGGCACTAATGTGCCTTCATTCTGGGTGATCGAACTGTGGGCGGGGGACAAGGCTGCGGTGCAACCCCACGCCCCCTCCCGCCCCTGAACGCAGGGAGTTGGCCGGCTTGCATTCCGGGGCGTTCTAGAGGCGCCGGCGTCCTATCCTCCCGCGGTGCTCGTGTGGCTGACGTTGCACACGGGGAGAGGTGTCCTATCCCTTTCCGTCTGCAACGTCTGACACCTGCAGCCGCACAAGCACCGCGGGAGCATAGCCGTATTTGCGCACATGGCAAGAAAAATAAGGTCCCCCCCCAACAGGCGTGTGATCTCACCCAGTGCCCTGCATCCAGGATTTTTTATTTTATTTTTTTACTACTTCTTTATTTAAATTTTTACATTTGTAATATTTTTTTTGTACTGTTG
>NW_017306523.1:1215905-1218447 GCF_000935625.1 Nanorana parkeri | reverse complement strand
GGGGGGGGGGGGGGCTTTGGGGAAATATTGGGGGCCTGATATTTCTCTTTTAGAATAGAAAAAGAAATTGAGGACACAAAGTCCTCAATCTTTTTCTGCAGCCTCTGTTCTAAATGAATGGAAAGCACAGAGGCTTCCCATTCATTCAGAAAATATGTACTATCAGTTTCTGAATGGGGAGGAGCCTCTGTACAATGCTACTCCCCATTGAGAAACTCATGAATGAACAGGAAGTGATGTAAATCACATCCTGTTCATTAATAACTGGGGACACCTAGTACTATGTGTCCCCAGTTATTTACAAACACTGAAGTGATCAGCTAATCGCTCCAGTGTTTGTCCTGCACAGAGGATTGGTACATATCACTGATATGTACCGATCCTCTGCCGCTCAGCCACGCACACAGGGGGTTCACTCTGCAACTTCTCCTCTGGATCCCCCGCTGTAAGAGCAGCATGTGCGGTGAGGAGAGAGAGCCGTCGCCTGTCAGATCCAGGCCGAGCGGCTCCTTCTCCGCCGCTGTCTGCAGCTTAACTTTTTCCATGGATCCTAGCTGCATACAGATTGGGGAGAGCAGCGGGGATCCAGAGAAGACAGGACATCGCGATCGACTGGTAGATCGCGATCGACCTAATGGGCAGCCCTGATCTAATGTATATGGGCGGCATCTATCCGATCTGTGTACTTCCTGCCTGAAGATGCAATCAATCAGATAGGTATAAAAAAAAAAAACAAAGTGCTATAGTTCCTCCCCCATAAGCCATCTACCTACTTCCCTGCTGCTCTTCTTTCTTCTCTTTTGATATAAACTTGTAAGATCTGCTGACATCTGAGGGTTGTCAATGTTGCCTGCATGTCTGACTGCCCTCTAAATCATATGAACAGGTTTACAAGTATCATCACTGTGTTGTGTTAAGAGAGCTGGTAGAACATCCTCCACTTCTTTAAATGTGCTGAGGCCAAAGTGGACTTGCATTGAGGATGGTGTATGATCCAGTAAGCACATTGGACTACATTTTGGTTGTAAATTTATTATTTTTTTAGTTCTAAAATAAAAATTCAGAGCTAATATTAACCTTGATTTTTTTTATTTTTTTCCCCTTTTACTTAAAAATAAAATCAGACTACGCACCTTTTTATATACACAACTATGTATAAGTATATATTTGATGTATCTGTGTCCCTGCAGTCTAATATTTCTTATTTCTTTTACGTCTAGGCTTGTTATAAGCATGTTTCTACTAAGGACTTTACATCTGAGATGTCATCCATCTAGTATAATCTCTTGTTCCACATCATTACGAGCTTGTACACATCTAAGGAGATGCCTTATTTTACCAAAATACGAAAGCCAGATTTTAGTATTAAATGGACAAAAGCATTGGCTTCATTCATCTCCTGGACAAGATTCTTCCCAGCATAAGGAAAACCTTAGCACTTCATCTCCTAAGAATGAGGGTCCAGTCAGTAGTAAGGAAACACTGTCCACAATAGACCATGCTGATGCAGCTGTGGAGGAGGAAGATCCACTGCAAGATAAATCCATGGGCCTAGTCCAGAGATTTAAAAAAACTTTTAGACAATATGGGAAAGTTATGGTCACAGTCCATGTACTTACATCCAGTGCCTGGCTTGGAACATTCTACTATGCAGCCATACAGTAAGTAACTACATAGTGAAAACATCATGTATATGTGTGTGTTTGAGCAGAAAACAAGAAATGTTTTTTCTTTCAACAAAGAGATGCCCCAAATCCCTTCACTTAAACTCGGGAGTTGAATCCTAAAAGTACATTTAAGTTCCTTAACTATTAACAGCAATGTATTTGTGTATTACTCGGCTGTAGATCCTCAAATCATCTCTGAATTCATACTGACACTGTCCTTCCTTCTGTACTCCAAGCTCACTCCCGTGATAGACTACAATCTCAGTACAAATTAGTAAACTAAGCATGAAATTGTAGCCCATCGGGGGAGTGAGCTTGGACCTGTGGTTACTTTACAACACACACAGTTAACATGGGGAAACAAAAGAGATTAATGAATTCAGAGATGGTTTGAGGATCTACAGCCGAGTGATCCACAAATAAGATACATTAGTGTTTAATAGTTAAGGTACTTGAATTTATTTTTAGGATTTAACTCCTGAGTTTAGCGACACTTTAATGGTAACCTGGACAAATTGTAATTTGTTAAGTTAAAAGAAACCTTTCTTGAGAAAAATACCAGGACCGTCATGACAGACCTTTCCTTCTAAAAACACTTGTTACCTGACTATCGGGCCAGTTCAGTAGTTGTTGTTTTTAGAAAGCCATTGACCTGGACATAGAACTTTGCTGGAGCAAGAGACAGCCAGTCAACTAGCATTTTGAGAGGTGGTAGCCCCATATCTGTTAAGATGGGAATATGCACATTTTAAATACAATGGTTCTGTTCATTAAAAATATGCTGCAGCACCCCAATGTCTTTTTATTGGTATTTTGCGGACATTCTAATGAGCTGTGTGGTAGTGTGGCCAAACTCCAAATATAATTTCAAATAC
>NW_017306523.1:1213930-1215892 GCF_000935625.1 Nanorana parkeri | reverse complement strand
CTTCTGTGCACCTATTTCTTCATTTAACCAAAAATTCCCTACTAAGATTACTATATATGTCTGCTACAAGTATGAGTGTTGGCTCTTCTGGCAGTCACCCCTTTGCTTCCGTTTTTTTTTTCTTCTTAAATCTAAAGGAGAACTATGAGGTGAGTTATTTTTTTTCTTTACTCATCCTCATAGTTAGAACCGACGTGTGACAATGAAGCTGTTGCACATCGGCTCTATAGATCGGGAAGTAAGCAAACACATGCTCACTCACTTTCCAATCATCTCCTTGCGGAGAGCCATGACTATCGGTCACCGCTCCCCGCATGGATTCCTCCCCTTTCCTATGCTCCAGCGCTGACTGGGCAGTGGATGGGCACAGCTGGCTCTGCCTCTAGATGGGCACAGCCCGCTGTCAATCATCCAGCTGGGTGGATCTCAACAGTATTGTCTGGATCTGTCCCAGCTGCGGCAATCTTAGTATATGGCTGGCGATATACTGAGCTTTGGGTCATGGGAGGCAGTTGGTATATATCCTCCCATGACCCTGAAGAGAACTATGGGATAAAAAGTTTACCCCATAGTTCTCTTAAGTTTATGGTTGCTTTAAGAGCAGTGGTGCCTTGTAGCTGCTGTCATACCTAGGGTGTTGCCAGTTGGTTGTATTTTGGGGGTTTTATTTCATTTTTAGGAGAGTGTACCTCCTTTGTTTGCAGCATGCTGCTGCATCATTGAAAAAAGTGCAGAAACAGTGTGCCATTAAATTATCCCACATTATATCACTTACCTTCACCACATCAGTTAAACCTTATTTAATACTGTCCTGCTGCTGGCCGATTTTACACGGCTCTAACATCTGTGGGTTCTTACTCTTAAAGGAGAATTATGTTGAGAGTGAAATGGACGAATCCCCATAGTTAAAGCCGACATGTGAAACTGCAGCTGTCACACTTCGAATCTATAGATTGAGAACTGAGTGATCACATACTGCCAATCGATCCTTTCCGTGATCTTCTCCCTGCAGGGAAACGGTTACTGTCAGTCATCACTCCCCGCAGGGATTCCCCCCTCCGCTTTCCATTCCTCCAGCGTTCATTGGAGGGAGAGGGCACAGCTAGCTCTGACTCTAGAGAAGTCGAGCCAGCTGTCAATCGGGTAGCAAGGTAGATCCTTTCAATATTGTCAGGTTCTGTTCTGGCCATAGGCCACTATATGCTGAGGTTTGGGTCACGGGTACCAAAAGGTTTGGCCATGGTCCCCTTTAAATTCTTAAATAAAAACACCTACCCGTGCCTTGTGTTTCTACATTACACCTTAGTCTTGCTCATTAAAACTGTCCTTCCACTGGCGAATGTTTACACTGCTTTATCATCTGTGGTCTCTCAATTGTTAATGAGAGTTTCCTAGAAATTGGTCATTGGCAGAACAGTCTTGCATCAGCGAGAACTGCGAGAGGTTTAGTGACCCACTAGTCAATTCTATTTACCGATTAAAAGTAGGCCTAATACTTAATGAAAGCTTGTGCCCCTTTTTAATTTTTTTTAATTGTATTTAATTTTTTGTGTTTTTCCTGAAATAAATCATATTAACCCTTTTGCTGTCAATGCAGTTTTTGCGCTTTTTATTTTTATTATAATCAAGATTTTAAGCCTACAAATTACTTAAAACCTTGAGAGTTATGCATTTCCTGAAAGCACAGACCCTGTATAATGGCGGCAGTGGAAAATGTTTTCCATGCATGATAATAGTAAAACTCATAAACGCCAACATTTCTGCAAAAATTACATTTAGTGCACAAAAACACAATATAATACCCATTTGTATTTATTTTTTATGCTGAGTAAATAAAACACCTAACATGTATAGCATAAAAAGTGTGCGGGCCCATGAGACAGTAACAAAATACAGTACCCCAAATTGTCTACAGACATTTCTTTAAAAGCCCGTGCAGTTCATCAGTTTAGCATTAACCAT
>NW_017306523.1:1180343-1213886 GCF_000935625.1 Nanorana parkeri | reverse complement strand
GAACCCCCCCCCCCCCCCATGTGATAGTAGATTAGTGATGACAGGTTTCTCTTTAGGGTGACAGGGGTCTATTAGACCACCAATCATGCTTGAATAGCTTCTTCCCTGGCTTTTGTAGCCGGGGAATGACAGCTGACAAGCTGGAAGTAATGCAATCAGTGTTGCTACCGGCTCCATTCAGCAGGAAGGAGATCAGCAACTGGAGATTCGCTGGTCTCTCTCGCACTTCCCCGTGGACACTTGAGATGATGGTCCTGGAAGCACAGGACTTTTTCACCGGCCCTTGACAATGATCTGACAGTTCAGCCACCAGAATTGCTTCCAGTGTAAAGCCAACAGTCCACTTTACACAGGTAAACAGGTTCCTGGAGTCTGTTTACAGGGGCCTGCTGCCAGTGAAGTACAGCATATGTTGTCGGCAGTGAAAGGGTTAATGTGCTGCTGCAGTATGCATGTCAAGCTAATTTTAAAGATGGGTCACCATCCAGAAAGGATTGTACTGTTCCATAGCCCCACATGCAGCTTTAGCCCTCTGACTACCAATGGCAAGGAAGGGGCTACAACAAGCCACCCGATCACTTTCAGATGCAGAGCTGACCGATCCCCGGCTTGGTAGCCCCTTTGTGATTATTAGTAGATTATCCTTAGTTTATATCGGGAGACCAGCCTAGTGTGACAACTACAAACACAGTAGGGTTAGTGAGCGTAGCCACCCTGAGACGGGAAATGTGTTGTTCACAGGATCACCCAGTTGGAAGTACAGGGAAAAATTCTGAAAAATGAAACCGAATGCATCCACCACACTTAAAGATTGGTAAGCTGCAATATATGAAATCTAGTTGTTTGTTTGTTTTTTTGGATGAATTTGGGAAAATGGAATTACCCCCACCCACCCCACTCTATACTTACCTTTGGCCGAATGCTCCTTCCCCTCTGCTGGCGCGGGTGTACTATCCACACCCCCTACTGCCATGTAGCGCAGCCCTGTGCTCTTGATTTTGAATTTCACTCGCAAACAGCGAGCACTCCTACAGTGAGGGTACTCTTAGCAAAGAACAGCAGAGCTGGCTGAGGTATGTATGCAGCGACTCTATGCTTTAGGGATGAAGGCATATTTTTGTTTTTAGTTTGCCTTGAAATGCGCATGAAGTGTTAAGGTAGCAAAAACTAGAGCTGTTTCCTGCAGTACTGATGGTCACTTGTTCTGACACCTGGAAGTGAGAACTTTTACCTATCTGGTCCCTACTCATCCAGAAGTCAATGCTCTCCACTTCTCCCCCTACCCCCTGGCTGTGGACTTTCCCTTGGCGCCCCCACATACTGTGCAGGCCTAAGACTTGACCATATCATCACCCCTTAGACCTCCGGAGCAAAGGGGAGAAGGGGACCAGTCTAACAGGCGAGATTGAGGATCAGGTAAGTAAAACTGTTATTTCCTGTCCCCTAAGGTTAAATGAACAGTTAACCCTTGCTGTAAGGGAAAACCTTTTATTTCCCTGGAGTTGGGCTTTAAAGGAGAACTATGAGGTGAGTGCTTTTCACTCGCCTCATAGTTCTAGCCGACCTGAGACAATGAGACTGTCACATCAGTAGATCGGGAGGTGAGGGAACACATATCGGCGTTCGCTTACCTCTCGATCCTGTCACGGCTCTCTGCCGTGGCAGGGGAGGGTCTGTATTCCCCCCTCCGATCCTCCAGCGCTGACTGGCGGAACGGACGGGGGAGGGGGCGGTCACAGCTGGCTCTGCCTCTAGACAGGCAGAGCCAGCTGTCACTCACGCAGCTGGGCGGATCTCGACATCGATGTCGGGATCCGCTCCAGGTGCGGCGTCTCAGTATACCATGAGCTGTAGCTCGCAGTATACTGAGCTTAGGGTGACAGGAGGACGCTAGTTTGTGTCCTCCCGTTACCCTAAGGAGAACTATGGGGAAAAGCCCTAACACCATAGTTCTCTAAGTAAACTTTAGCTTTGCACTGCACTCCATTATTTGCTTTCATTTTTGAACATGCACGATCCAAATAACTAAAATCTGATTGGTCTGCTTGATTGTATAGAATATGCAGAAATGACATTGTGTTTCTGATGTGTGTCCACCTGAAGTTAGTTATATGGTTTTGTTCCAACATCTGTTTCTGTTTTGGAAACCAATTTCCTGTGTGTAACACACGTCAGCTGTAGACCTTGCGAACACATACCCAGCCTACAGCTGGAAAGCTGAGCACTTGACATCAGCACATATTCTAGTCCAAGTGTTTGTTTTAGTTACTCCTCCACCAGCTGGCATTATTGCCCTTTTCTAGCAGCTACTGATCCCAAATGTCAATCTAAACTTAGCGGACTCCTTTGCATTATATGTTCCCAGCTATTAACGTATCAAATATTTGACCCAGACAGCAGAATGTGTGAATGATGTTGGATGTCTCAATAAGCACTTTTCAATGAACTTGGGAAACCCCCTTCAACAATCAAATACGTACTCTTTCCATATCTAGTGTACATGTCAATGGTAATACTTGTGTATATGTTTGTCATCTTGTTTTATTTTGGGTTGTGTAGTGACATTTTTTCATCACTAGTCTGGTCACTGTTTTTCTGTTTGTGTTGGCTGTGCAGTGCCGTGTCAAACATGCTTTAAGAAGAAATGTTCCTGATACTTTTATATAAATAATCCAGCCTCTGTCTCCGTGTGTGTGTGTTTTAATGCGCCCAGCCAGAGTTTAGCTTCAGGTCATATATACATGTACTTGCATTAAAGTTTAGTTATATTTTTTGGGGGTATTCAGCATAGCTTACTTTTAAAGTGACACTAAACGTAAGCGTTAAAACAGAACTATGGGGTAAGTGTTTTTCTTAAGGGTCACGGGAAGACATATACTAGCGTCCTCCCGTGACCCAAAGCTCAGTATATCGCGAGCTACAGTATACTGAGACCAGCGCAGCTGGGACAGATCCCGACAATACTGTCGATCCACCCAGGGGGGTGAGTGACAGCTGGCTCTGCCTATCTAGAGGCAGAGCCAGCTGTACCCACCCTCTCCCCCGTCCGTTCCGCCAGTCAGCGCTGGAGGAGGGGGGAAATCCCTGCGGGGTGCTGTGACTGACAGTCACCGCTCTCTGCAGGGAGATGAGCGAGCGACGGTATGTGTTCGCTCACTTCGCTGATCTATTGAGCCAACGTGGGACAGTTTAATTGTCACACATCGGCCCGAACTGAGGATGAGTGATTTTCACTCACCTCATAGTTCTCCTTTTTAAATCTTTAAAATGCATTCAAGTACCTTTTTAACTATTAAAATAATGTATCTTATTTATCTGTATCACTCGGCTGTAGATCATCAAATCATCTCTAAATTGGTGCTGACACTGTCCTTCCTTCTGGAGGGTGGCTACTTTTCTTCCCCATGCTCCCTGTGTGTGCTATAAAGTAGTCACCGCTCCGAGCTCACTCCTGTGATGGATTACTTTACAAAACACATGAGGAACAAAAGTAGTCACCCTCCAGAAAGAAGGACAGTGTCAGCACCAATTCAGAGATGATTTGAGGATCTACAGCTCCTGACACTGTCCTTCCTTCTGGAGGGTGGCTACTTTTTGTTCCCCATGGTCCCTGTGTGTGTTGTAAAGTAGTCACTGCTCCAAACTCGCTCCTGTGGTGGACTTCAATGTCAATACAAACGAGTAAACGAAACATCAGATTGTAGTCCATCACTGGAGCGAGCTTGGAGCGGTGACTACTTTACAACACACGCAGGGACCATGGGGCACAAAAGTAGCCACCCTTCAGAAGGAAGGACACCAATTCAGAGATGATTTGAGGATCTACAGCTGAGTGATACACAAATGAGTGTACACTTTTAAGATTTAACTCCTGAGTTTAGTGTCACTTTAATGAAGTGTCCTATGTCCTGCTGTATAGTGGTGCAGTGAACTTCCAGCGCTGCAGGGTTAAAAATAGCAGCTGTGACTGTAAAGCTCAATCTTCCCTATCAAAGCATTCTGTGAATGGAGGACGGCAGCTGAATGACCGTATTCCCCTCTATTTTATTCATGTATTTATATAGCGCTGACAATTTACGCAGCACTTTACGTAGTTGCACATTCACATCAGTCCCTGCCCTCAAGGAGCTTACAATCTAAGGTCCCTATCTCACATGCATACAAAGTAGGGATGCACCGATACCACTTTTTTACGACCAAGTACGAGTACCGATACTTTTGATCAAGTACTTGCCGACACCAATTATCGATACTTTTTCTTAAAGGGACAGCTCACATTTTTTCTAAAGCAATACAAACTAATGATTTAAGGTCAGTTTCTTAATATTATGATTCATGAGATGACGAGGGAGCCTTTCTGGCCAATCAGAATGCCGGCGCTGCGTCATTACACGGCGCCCGGATTTGCTAGCTTCCTGACCAATCGGGAAGCCAGGCAGAGCGTCATTACACGCTACCCGGCTTCCTGATTGGCCGGGAAACCGGCTCCATGCTCTCTCATCACAAGTGATGAGAGAGCATGGAGCCGTTTCCCGGCCAATCAGGAAACCGGGCAGCGTGTAATGATGCGCAGCCCGGCTTCCTGATACAGGAAGTACTCGTGCTAGGTATCGGAGCATTTGGGCGAGTACGAGTACTCACCCAAATACTCTGTATCGGCACCGATACTAGTATCGGTGCATCCCTAATACAAAGTGCCAATTTAGACAGGAGCCTATTAACCTATATGGAAGAACAGGTTCCCACTTGACTACACATGAGAGATCAGCTGAGAAACCATATGATCAAATCAATATTCTTCAAACAAAACTGGCAAAGTATTTTAAAAAATCTCTTTATTTCAAGAAAATGTATAAGTGTGATTTACCGAATGTGCACAGATATGCCCCCCTCCCCAACATTAACGAAACCCCATTTAACCTTCCAGCATGTCTTTGGAGTGTGGGAGGAAACGCACGCAAGTACAGGGAGAACATACAAACTCCTTGCAGATAGTGTTCTAGCCAGGATTGGAACCAGGACCACCAGTGCTGCAAGGCAGAAGTGCTAACACTAAGTCACCGTGCTGCCCCTTTCACTCACAGTATGCTTTGGATTCTGGGAAAGAGTGCTAAGAGTTCTGTGAATTGGTGAGAGAGGAGGAAAGGGAGAACAAGTGGCACCGATGGTTGACAGTCGCAGCCACTGATCTTAACTCTTAGTGCCGGAAGATCAGGGGTATCTGGCTCCAGTGATGGAGGGAAGATTTCTACCATAACCAGCAGCTGGTAGGACATCAGACACTTTATTAGAGATGATGTGCCTGGTTCTGCATACCCCTCCAAAATGTAACTAAACTTCAACTTGTAATTCTTTTCTCTACATCCTTATTTATATGAATTTTATATCGTCCCCTACACCAACTATCATTTCAAATTGGGCATATTGGGATAGCAGAAGTACATGACATTGCAGTCTGAATGGTTCGGTGCCTGTATTGTGTTCTCAGACGCCAGGGTGCAGAAAGTACGTAGACAGTCACACAGGCGAGCCCTATAGAAGGAACATCAAGCTCAGACAATAGTTGTTATAAAGCAGTTCTGTAACCTAGGAAAGGACTGACTGCATAGTAAACGGAAAGTAGCCATGGCCTGTTTTGTTTTGTTTTTTTGGGGGGGGATATGATATTTAAGTAAGTTATTTAAAATGTTACTGTTTAGATCCGGAGTGGGAAACCTCTTGCCCTCCAGTTATGGTTTATCTACAAATCCCATGATGCATCTGTCTCTGGGAGGCGTGGCTGTGAGAATAATAGTCCTTGCAATATGGGATTTGTAGTTTCACCACAGCTGGAGGGCCGAAGGTTCCCCACCCCTGATTTCGATCAGGTATCTGAACTGCGTACCCACATAAGGAGCAAACAGTGTGGTGTTTTGTGTTCTGCATACCAGACTTGTAGAATTCAGCCTCTCTGAAATTTAGATAGAATGACTGCCAAGAACAATATTTTGCCCTTACCTGCATTGCAGGGCTGGTTAGAATGTCAGGCTGTGCTCAGATAGGCCATCTTTCACTTATGCTTTTAGTGACGCTATCCCTTTTAATTGAAGATCAAGTTCTAGCTTTGTTCAGAATACAAACCAGGCCATTGCAGTGCTTTTGCAGAAATTCTCAAACATGGCTGCTCAGCCGGAGGTTTTTTTACCTTCGCAGTAATTCAGTGTTGACAATTGCTATGGAAGCACTGCACATCTGGGATCACAGGTACCACTCTGATGCAGTAGATGTTCTGTTACTTGTTCAGCAATACATACTACTGTAGTGAACTAGAAGATCCAGCAGAGGGCGCACAATGACTTTAAAAATTGAAATCTACGTTGTTCCCGAGTAAGTGTGGAAATCTACTTATTGATATTCTAATGTGGAGAAAGTTTGCTTGTTTTTTCTTCAGTAATGGAGGGGGAGTGGAGTTATGTTGCAGCACAACATAATTTACTTTTATGCCACGAGGATAAAACTTGTACAAAGCTGATGCGTCACGGTACTCTATCTTAGGCCCCGTTCACATTGAGCGGTTCGCAAATCGCACGTTTGTCGTGCGATTTGCATTTTGCGCAATATATTGGCAAGCATTGGAGCGCCATATCGCGCGGTAAATAGCCGCTATATTGCGGGAATTCTCGCGCGATAAGTCGCTCAATGTGAACGGGGCCTTATATGGGACATAAAGTCCTTGCAAACATAGACAGCTTTGAGTGCCCGTTATGGCTGTTTACAGTGGGGCAACAAACAAAACGTGTCATCTCAATTGTCTTTGGCTATCCGCTTATTTACATCTTTAAAAATCCATAATGTTTCAATTTTAAAAAAATGTGCATTGTATATGTATTTGATGTTTATTTCATCTTCATCCAACAGAGGTATTAATGTGATTCCATTCCTGGAGTGGATTGGATTGCCTGAGAGCGTAGTGGGTATTCTAAAGAATTCTCAGAGCGGCAATGTACTTACAGCCTATGCCTTATACAAGGTAAATCTTGAAACTGGATCATTCTATGTATGGAATCCAAGAAATGTATTTCACCATTTTGTTTTATGTGAATTTTTTTTTAAACCTTTTAATTTTTATCCTTTCAAAAAAACTTGTGTTGTATTTTAGATTGAATAAATACTGCAGATTTGCATTAAACTGATTAAAAACTAATAAGAGGGATAAGACTTTGCATTCAATGTACTTGATAGAGTGCAGACCACCTCCAATCACTGCATGGCTTGTTTATATGACCTGTATTCATTCCCCTCCACAATCAAAGTCTGGATTAATGATAACTTGCCATCAATTATCTCAGTATGCCCTTCAGTCATTCTGTGCTGTGGCCAGTACATTCTAAATCCCCTTTTTGTACTGATATATTTCGATAACAAAGCCACATTATTGCCTGCTCATTACAGCACTGGCAAGTTTGACAGCCCCGTGCTAGAGGAGTCATGGTGATGAGGGCTGGGGGGAGTAGTAAGTGATCTTTCTTCATTGTCTCTTTTAGCTTTCAAATATTTGGCAGTGACACATGCCACATTTAGTGAAAGTTCCCTCTGATTGCATCATCTTCTGTTTAGACGTTCTCAAGTAGAAAAAGCTATTGCACTAATACAGTAGCTGCTTTATTATCTGATAATAACTGCTGTCTTGTTTCATACGATTTTTGGGGCTATTCAGAAAGGGAAAGAGCAAAGTGCAGTAACCCAAAGAATCTAATCAAAATGTGTCTTTCACTGATCAGCTACAACTTTAAGCTGCATGTCATTGTCCATAGACATGAGATGATAGTCACCCAATACTGCTGAAGTGACTGGAAACTTATGTCTATAGATGCCCGCAGACACCTCCTTGCTGAACGAACTCTGAAATGGATTTTCCCAGCAGGGGCTCTTGTTTCCCTGAGATAAAGCTGTGTATACGCGGTTAGAATTTTGAACAAAGGTTCATAAAAAAAATGTCAGAACATTTGATAATGCTGTTCGAAATATTTGTTTGATTTTTAACATACTCCTTTTATTCCGAAATTGTATCTCAAATTAAAGCCGCATTCACTATTAGAATTTCGTTCAAGAAAAATTTTGCATCCAACTTAGAAAATCGAACAACCATTCCAAAAACAGCTGATTTTGAACAAAAATCACTGGACCCAGAAGAGATGTGTATTGCATAATTTCCGGTGTCACTGTTGACATTCTCCGGCTCTTCGAGCCAGTAGAAGAAGCTGGGGAAGCAGATCTCTGCTTCTTTGGGGGTCTCTAGGTGACATTAGGGGTCTGGAAGACCCACTTTCATATCTCCATAAAGAGGACCTCTATCTGCTATTACATAGGGGGCTTGTTATCCTCCTATGTGATTAGCAATAAGGTTACATATCGCCGCAAAAGTCTGAGTGAGAGCAATAATTCTAGGGCCATCAGTCACTGTTACCACTAAACTGATGAGCGGTAAAAGATTTTAAAGTGTCCCTTATGGTAAATTTGGGGTATTGTAGTTTTTTGAGGCTTCACATGCGATTGCAATTTTAAGGCTTGACATGTTTGGTATTAATTTACCCGATGTGACCCCATCTTTTTTATGTTTTACAAAAAAATTGGGTATTCTGTTTCTGTGTGCACTAAATTTCATAAGTGTATTCTATTCTAAAAATACTGGTTTGATAAACATTTGTGCAAATACCGTGCAACATAAAAAAATTGCAACTAGCGTTTTTTTTATTCTACAAGGCATCTGCTTTCAGGACATATATATCATTTGTTTGGGGGTCTGAAGCTGTTTTCTTGCCACAAATTCAGATTATATCATGTGTGCAAATAGTAAGACATCACTCTGGGCAGCAAGTGGGTAAATGCTTACTCTGTCCCTATAGGGGAGATCACTTTCTTCTGTTAGCTGGACAGGAAGTAAGGGTAAAATTCTACCTTGGATGGAAGGTTAGGTTAGATCCCTATCTTGGGGTCACTGTAATAAAATCCTGGCAGGTTATTAAAGTGGAACTTGATGCCATGAATAACATTTTTCAAACAGTTTTGTTTTTAATTGTAGAAGTGACATGCTATGCCTCTTCTGCAATAAAAGACTCTTGCCTGCCTGGGCGCAATGAACGCATCCGCAGGTCAGTGTACAATTTTGGCATGTGCCAAGGTGAAAGAACTCTCACACAGGAGTGCAGGAGTTGCATCATACTGGTGCAGCGAATCGGGGTGGCTGAAGATCCTGTACCTGGAAGAAGGCAGGGTAAAGATGTAAGCAGCTGGCGAGGGAGCTTACAGACATTGCATTGCTGGAGGGGAGTGGAGTGTAGTTCTGCTTTAAATGTGTACTAAGTTAGATATAATTGCTGCTGTGTCTCTGCTGAGGGGGATTTCCCCTTACTCCATGTTCTATGTGACACCTTCAGATAGAGAGTGAGGATATTTTCCCTCACTTCCTATTTTGTAGGCAAGAAAATGTCCAAAATAGAAACAAGTGGCAATACAAATTGGAGTTTAAAATGAAAACCTTACAGAAGCTTTAACTCTTTCACACTTTATCCAAAGGAAAAGAAGTGGAGTTTAAAGCAGTCGAATGTTTAAAATGTATGTGAACCCCAGAACACCAATGTAATATATTGCAGCTTGCCAGTAGCTGCATTATTTTTTTTCACTCCCCCTGTATTACTGCCAATACCTTACTTGCCATCTTTGGGCGACAATGCTCACCCACTGTACTGTATCTGCAGAGGAGCAGTGTTGTCGCCATAGGAGAAGACTATAGAACACCTGCTACATGAAGAGGTGGTGTTCTATAGCCCTAACACATAAATGTGTGTCAGTATAGTGGCTGCGGGGGAGGCCATGTGCATCAGTGTAATGGTGGTGAAGGGGTTGTACAGCGTTAAGAGCATGGAAGAAGCGGGTGTGAAGGTACAGAAGGGAAGGTATGCAGAGTGCTGGGGAAGATGTTTTTGTGAGTGGAGGCGGTGGGCGGGGGGGTCGTCATTTGTAGCTCCTATATTTTTAAAGGTCCATGTAAGTGTTTCACGCATATAGGAGAGGACACGGTACACAGGCAGTGAATTGCACAGAGAGTCAAACTACTTAGGACCGTGATAGCGGAGAAGGGGCAATTAGGCAGGATTTGTATCTTTGTAGCCAGTGTGTGCATATCTTTTGGAGTTTGGCAGCTACATCACATTGTGTCCCAAAATGTTAGACTGATCCAGTGTAACATCAAAACACTACTGCCAGACTCTTCTTATAAGGGGCTTGGGGGACATCAACACACAGCATCTGTGAAATCAAATGAGGATACGAAAGGTTCCCCCCCCCCACCATCCAGATAGAATTTGCTGTTCGATATTGTCACAACGGTGTCTTTTTACTATGCTGCTGTTCCACATAACACACTAATATAATCTCCTAGTGAGGTCACTTTATTATATATAAAGATGTCCACAGTGTCTCTTTCTCTATCTCTTTATGTGGCCTTGGATGAAACCCAGGGAGCAAATAAGAGAAGCTTCTTGTTGGGGCTTGTATACACTTTAGACCAGTGGTTCTCAACCTGTGTAACCTCAGGACCCACATTTGTCCTTGGTCATTAAGTCTCACTGCAATGGACTGCACTGCATTGCGGGACGGCGCGTTACAGTGCGAGCGATTGAACTGTGGGCGGGAGGTGCATTTGAATGGCAATGCATGGCAATGCAACATACCTCCCACACCAGAGCGCGTAGTAGGTGTGATTGCGTGGTACAGTGCGTTACTCTGGTCCAGGAGCCTCTACAGGACACGAGGGAGCTGTAAGCAATGCCTGTATTGATTGAGCTCCCTCGTGGCCATAGCCCCAGCCTATCACACTTCAAGCTGACACTCGACGCTGGGCACCATATTCTGAATGGCTGCTTGGCTCGAGAACTGACAGTGCTGCGCTAGGGGGAGGCTGAGAAGCCTCCTCACCTAGAAAAGTGGAAGGCACGTGGTGACCCACTGAACATGGGGTCGCGACCCACTTTTGGGTCACAACCCACCAGTTGAGAACCAAGGCTTTAGACTATATCCCTAGCGAAAACGGATGGACAGGGCTGGGGTTAAAAGCCCTGTCAAGGTTTTTATTGCTGTCTGTCTCAAATCTGGTAAGAGTCACCCTATTTATCCTGAGTACACTTTGTCTCTAGAATAGAAAGTGACGGGAAATCCAAAATGTTACAGATACCACTGAAACAAATATGGAACAGAAGTCTTCCAATAGGGACGCCTATTCCCGTGACAACTGTGTAATAGGGAATTTATCCTTACTTAGATAATGTTTCTGTTACTTCCTGTTGTATCGTCAGGACAGGAAGTACAGAGAAATCTCCACAATGGGACACATCACAAAAAAGGGGTTCTAACCATCCCACTGTATCACAAAATGAAGAAAACCAAGTTTTTTTTTTTTGTTTTTTTTTGCACATAGTGTTCTTGTTTAATGGCTTCAACTAAGGGGTAATCTCAGTTGCAACAGTTTTGTAGATCCTCAGTCAGCAGCACATAGGAGTGTTCACTGTTGGGTCAGATTAGGCTTATTTAATTCAAAGAAAAAAGTAAGTAATGAAACTGGCAACATGGTCAAGTTTCTCCACCTTTGCAAAGCATTATCGCCTAGATCTCAATACCGCAGGGGATCAGGCATTTGGCAGGAAGGTACTACAAGCTGTGGTCCCGCCCTAATTGGTAAGTTCTTGGTTATCCTCTCGTGATGCTGTCCTGGAAGACGTTATGGGAAATTCAGAGTTAGGACTTACCGGTAACTCTATTTCCATTAGTCTTCCAGGACAGCAACTGCCCGCCCATTGATGCTTGTAGTGTTAATGTGATGTAGTGGTATTGCCTGTTTGTGCCTTGTCTTTTTCCAGCTTGCCTTCGGTTCTCGTGATGACTGAGGGAGTGGAGGAGAGGAGGGTCTTTTAAGCAGATTAAGTGACGTGTTTCCTGTGTGTGGGGGAGGAGATTCCATCTCGTGATGCTGTCCTGGAAGACTAATGGAAATAGAGTTACCGGTAAGTCCTAACTCTGAATTTAGAACTAGGGCTGGTAATTAAAATGTTCGTGTTGGATTAATCGGAAAAAAAATGTAATCGATTAATTTCAATTAATTATAACGCACATACAGATCCAACTACATTGGCCTATACACATACAGCACAGCAATGAAGTAATAAAATGAACTAGGATCACAGTAATCCAGCACGTTATTAATCTCACGTGCCCCACTCAATATGGCCGCTGCTTGAGGGGAGCAACTGAGAATAATAACGTGCTGTATTAGTGTGATCCTAGTTAATTTTATTACTTCATTGCTGTGCTGTATGTGTATAGGCCAATGCCTTGGCTAGCGCTCGTGCAGAAAGTTTCATGGGCAAACTAACCGGGCCAAGTGGCTCCGTCGGCTAACTAAGGGGGAGGAGTCCGGTGACATCGACGTCACCGTACTCCTCTTCCCTTCGTTAGCCATCATGGACATCGACATCACCGGACTCCTCCACCCTTCCCTTCGTTAGCCGACGGAGCCACTTGGGGAAGGAGGGAGGAGTCGGTGACGTCACCGGATCGCCGACGGGATTCCCGGAAGCCGGCGGAGAGGTGAGTGTTTTCATTAGCGATCAAAATAATTTTAATCGATCAAAAAGTTTTAACGATTAATCGAGAAATGAATCTTTAATTTCCACAGCCCTATTTGGAACCCATCTGCTCTAGTACAGGTGTGATTCCTGTGCATTCTGACTGGTTGCTGTTGATTTTCGTCCCTTCACTCCTTGAACCATTTTCTGAGAAAGTTCACCAGTTGTCTGTCATGACGAACTCAACCCAAATATTCACTGTTCTCACAATTGTCAATTGCAGCCAATACCCCCCTCCCCAACTACACAATGCAGTTCAGTGTTCTTACACCCCCACACTAGCACACGGCAAATTAAGGCCGCCAATAACTCTCCCACAGCGGCAGAACCACATAAAAGGGACGTGCATCAATTGTTTGACCTTTTTTAGCTTTTTTCCCCAAAGTAGCAGCCTACCATTTGCAGCTTGTGACAGTACCTCCATATCATGGAATGCCAGCATACTTGATGACTCATCAGAGATTCTAATAGTACTGTTTATGATTAGGAATCCCTGGTTGCCAGATTGCATTATTTACTTGCTATGTGACCAGGATTTGTCCAGTCTCAAAATAATATAGCAGTCTGCATTTTCTGAGTAGACTGCTTTTAAAGGCGTTGAATGCTAACATTTATTATGCATGAGGCTTTTCTGAAATCGGCGCCTGACATATAATTAATAGTTCTGTACAGCATTGCTGGACAAATTTGTGTAAAATTCAGGAGCCCGTTGGTGTGTTTTTATAGCCCAGCAGTCAATTTTACAGAACCAGATGACATGTACTTCCATTGACTGCAATAAAAAAAGGCACAAGCAAAATCATCCAGAATTAGGACCATTTTATAACTTAATAGACCAGTTTCAGCTTGTGGTCCTTGATTTATGCACAGATAGTAAAAAGCACATATTTTACACAGAGAAACATACCCATATGGTTTGGTTTTTTCCAGTTTATGGTAAAAATGTAACACCTACTGTAAGGAGAAATGTTTACCGTCACAGAATCTAATGTGCTGTACCTTTTTTGTGTAGCAAAAAATAGCCAGATATGCCTGTTAGGTTATTTCGTAATGATAAAATTGCAGGTGTGATTATAGTCTAAAACACTGGACCCGTCTGAAATTGAGCCGATTTTCCAGTTGCTTACAGCTAAGTTAACCACAGGTTTGAGCATGTTTCCCCCATGTCTAGACTGTTAAGCAGGCTTTTCAGCTTGATCAAAGCTGCTTACCTTTTCAGTACTTAAGTTTGGTACATCCGCTGTTTGTGTACTGTGTGAAAGTAAAGTGCTGAAACTGATTAGCTTTTAATTAAAGAGGTGTATATATAAAGAAAACCTACGGATGTTTTGTAATTAAAGTGGCTGTAAATGGGTTTTGAAGAATAATGTAGTTCAATGTATTTCTATTTTTTCTATTGATTAAGTAATCACTTATCTACTTACACAATGTCTGTATATAAAAACTAAAGTGACATGTAAGGGGAATGGTCAAGGTCTGTTCCAGTTTTCCAAGATTAGCCACTGTAATGGTAATTTCTCAGTGTGATGTTTTACATTACAATTCACCAAACTTTGGGATGCTGTGTAAAATATATATAAAACAGAATACAATGATTTGCAAATCTCAAACGCATATTTTATTCCCAATAGAAAATGGAAAACATATCAAATGTTTAAACTGAGATGAGAAAAATTTCATTTTAAGAAAAAAGATTTTTGAAATTGATAGCAGCAACACGTTTGAAGAAAGTTGGGACATGGCCATGTTTATCACGGTGTAGCATCCCCTCTTCTTTTAACAACACTGTGTAAACATCTGGGAACTGTGGAGACCAGTTGATTGAGTTTTGGTAGAGGAATGTTCTCCCATTCCTGCCTGTTATAGGATTCTAACTGCTCAACAGTCCTGGGTTTTCTTTGTCATATTTTTCATCACGAGATGCGCCAAATATTTTCAGTTGGTGAAAGGCCTGGACTGCAGGCAGGCCAGTTAAGCACCCAGACTCTTCTACTATGAAGCATTTCTGTTGTCATAGATGCAGTATGCGGGTTAGCATTGTCCTGCTGAAATAATGTTGTCTAGGTGGAAGCATATGCTGCTGTGAAACGTGGATATATCTTTCAGCATTTTCCAGATATGAAAGCTGCCCATTCCATACGCACTAATGCACCCATATACCATCAGAGATGCGGTCATTTGAATTGAGTGCTGATAGCAAGCCGGAAGGTCCCTCTCCTCTTTAGTCCGGAAGATGCATGGCCCATGGTTGCCAAAAAAGAATGAAACATTTTGATTTGTCTGACCACAAAATAGTTTTCCACTTTGCGACCTACTATTTTAAATGAGCTTTGGCCCAAATATGGCGTTTCTGGATCATGTTCAGTGGCTTCTTCTTTGTGCGATAGTCCTTTAACTTGCATTGTTCGATGGCACACTGAATTGTGTTAATAGTGTTTTTTTGGAAGTATTCCTGAGCCCATGCAGTGATCATCACAGAATCATGACTGGTTTTAATCTAGTGCCATCTGAGGGCCCGAAAATCACGGGCATCCAACATTTAGTTTTGGCCTAGTCCCTTCCGCGCAGAGATTTGCACCAGATTTTCGGAATCTTTTTGATATTGTATACTGTAGATGAAGATATATTTAAAGTCTTTGCAATTTTTAGACGCAGCTTTTCACAGATTGGTGAACCTCTGCCCATCTTTACTTCTGAGACACTCTGTCTCCCTAAGATGCTTTTTTTATATGTTGCTGACCTGTTGCCAATTAACTAATTAGTTGGAAAATGTTCTTCCAGCTCTTCCTTGTCAGTACCACTTACTTTGCCAGGTTTTTATTGCCCTGTCCCAACTTTTTTTGAGACGTGTTGCTGCCATTAATTTTAAAATTACCTTTTTTTTTCCTTTTTAAAATGGTCCATTTTTCTCAGTTTTTAAACATTTGATATGTTTTCTATTTGTGAATAAAATATGAGATATATGAATTTCTGCTAATCATTGCATTCTGTTTTATGTAGATTTTACACAGCGTGCCAACTTTTTTGGCATTGGGGTTGTATAAAGCTTGTGGCCTATTTATAAAGCAGGCAACTCTGAGCACATTGGTAGGCCTAGACTCTCATTCGCCATGCAGATCCTGCACTATTTGAACGCAAAGTAAAGCCAATTGTTTTTATTTTTTATTTTTTTGTGGCTTGGCTCCTTTTTTAGGATCACAGGAGAACATTTACTAATGTACTACTGTGACCCAAAGTCCGCATATAGTGGGCTACTGCCTGCTATCTGCTGATATCGCAGAGCCATGCCCCAGCTGTGAAGGGTACAGACAATTTTTTGTCTGGATCCACTCGGCCGCCTCTCTAGAACCACAGTCCGCCCCCTCCCCTGTCTGTCCCTCCAATGAGCATTGGAGGAATAATCACTGGACTATGCAGGGAGGAGACTGTAAGATGGTGTGTGACAGCTACAGTATCCTGCACTGGCTGCAAGATTCGGGAATAGTATAATTTACTCTCTCAATCCTTCTTTAATGTGAACCTGTACAGGGTGGAGAAGGCAAATGCTAGCAAAAGAGCATTTTATTGTTCTACTCCTCCTATTAGGGTGTCATGGGAACAGCAAAATATTTGAGCAGGTCCTCCATGCTCATCAGAGCAAGTGGCCATGACATTCACTAAATTATCAATATTGCATTTATTTTAAAACTTGTTTTTTACCTTTTTGAAGAACTGAAAATCCAGATGTTGGTTACATGTATTGGGCAACCGTATTTGATTGTTCCATATACTGACCTATTTTCCTGCTTCACAGTGGTTGAGCTTTATTCCCATCAGTCTGCTCAGACTAAAGCTGGCCATACACTAGTAGATTTCCTAACGAATGTTCATGCAAGAGATCCTTCTTTTACCAGTTGATAATGGCATCAGGCACTTGACAAATGTCAATTGAAGTTTTGATTTTAACATTCGATTTTGAAATCAATGGAGTTTCAATCAAACAAAAGCCAAATTCACAGTTAGAATTTCATTTGTTCCAGAAAAAAATGTATATCCGCTCCTTCGATTTTTTTTTTTTTTTATTTTTTTTTATCACTACAGCCAAAATTGATTTATTGATTTAACCCCATCAACGATTAGGAAATCGAACCAAAGATCTTTTGTGCAAAAGTTCTTTTGAAAATCTAAGCAGTGCATGGCCAGCTTTAGTGATTATATGACCATGATAGAGTTTCACTAAGAACAGGTGTTGTGTTGTGTGTCCATGGCCACCAATTTGATTCAGACCTGCTCTACATATCATAGCAAGTCCTAGGGAAATAGCTTTGATTTATCAGTCTCTCAGGGTTGCTGACTACACCACTACAGGAATAATTTAGAAAATCTCTATATGAAGGTCTTGTGTATCAGCATGTGGAAACTGCAGTTATTTCTCCACATCAGCTAGTTTCATATTCGGGGAAATCTAAAAAGCTGTGACACTGCACGTGAAACAGGGTGGATCGGTGGCGTGCTGCCTTCGTGTGCAGTGTCATGTCATTTTCACTCCAGCACATCGGCTTGCGAGAGCTTGCATACCTGTGCGTGCTAAGATTAAACATCTCCTCTTCAGCCAATCGGCTCACACATAATGATGCGAAGTCCATTTTGGTTCTTACGCGTGAGCAGATTGGCTGAAGAATGCATTCGTTCATCTGGCCACGCTCAGCTCACGCATGCAGTATGTCACAGATTTGATACTGACTGTTGGCTGACAAGTAACTCCAGTTCTCATAAAGACATTTAAGCAGTAGACCCCTGGAGTTCACCTTGTAAATGACAGAGCTGCTGTTCATTAAAGGCTAGTACAAAAGGAAATGTAGTGTTGCTGTCAATAGCAAACAAGCCATTTTATTTTCCTGGAATGTGGATAGTATGGACAGCTCAAATATATTAAAACAAGTACCAATGTCTTTAAAGTAAACCTCCTTTTTGGCCTGGTCTAGGAATAGCAAATGGTTTGCTTTATTACAGGCTACACAAGAAGTCTGTGTTTACCATCACCATTCTTTCCTGTCCCCCCCCAATCTGCCACTGCAGTACCAGAAATCCCTGTTCCACTTTTTTCCCAGAATTGCAACTTGCTCAATATACACTATATTTCCAAAAGTATTTTGACACCTGCCTTTTAGATGCAGATGAACTTTAATGGTATCCCAGTCTTATTCCGTAGGGATCAATATTGAGTTGGCCCACCCTTTGCCGCTATAACAGCTTCAACTCTTCTGGGAAGGTGTCCACAAGGTTTAGGAGTGTGTCTATGGTAATGTTAGACCATTCTTCCACAAGCGCACTTGTGAGGTCAGGTACAGATGGATGAGAAGGCCTGGCTCTCAGTCTCCGCTCTAATTCATCCCAAAGGTGTTCTATCTGGTTAAGGTCAGGACTCTGTGCAGGCCAGTCAAGTTCCTCCACCCCAAACTTGCTCATCCATGTCTTTATGGACCTTGCTTTGTGCACTGGTGCGCAGTCATGTTGGAACAGGAAGGGGCCATCCCCAAACTGTTCCCACAAATATGGGAGCATGAAATTGTCCAAAATGTCTTGGTATGCTGATACCTTTTAAGAGTTCTTCACTGGAACTAAGGGGCCAAGTCCAACCCCTGAAAAACAACCCCACAGCATAATCCCCCCCCCTCCACCAAACATTGCACATGGCACAATGCAGTCAGACAAGTACCGTTTTCGTGGCAACCACAAAACCCAGACACATCCATCGGATTGCCAGCCAGAGAAGCGTGATTCATCACTCCAGAGAATACCTCTCCACTTCTCTAGAGTCCAGTGGTGGCGTACTTTATACCACTGCATCCGACACTTTGCATTGCACTTGGTGATGTAAGGATTGGATGTAGCTGCTCGGCCATGGAAACCCATTCCATGGCGCTCTCTACGCACTGTTGTTGTGCCAATCTGAAGGTCACACGAAGTTTAGAAGTCTGTAGCTATTGACTCAGCAGACAGTTGGCGACTTCTGCGCACTGTGCGCTGACCCCGCTATGTCATTTTACGTGGCCTACCATTTTGTGGCTGAGTTGCTGTTCCCAGTTGCTTCCACTTTGTTATAATACCACTAATAGTTGACCACGCAATATTTGGTGGCAAGGAAATTTCATGGATGGACTTGGTGGCAACCTATCACGTTACTGAGCTCCTGAGACCGACCCATTGTTTAACAAATGGAACACCGGAATCCAATGATTTGGAGGAGTGTTCCAATACTTTTTGCAATATAGTTTTTTGGCTAAAATTAGGTACCTCGGCTTATATTCGGGACGGCTTATACTCGAGTATATACGGTATGCTCCGTTCCATATGTAGCAGCACTTAAGCCTGGTAATTGGGTATTCAGTCATCGATCACTGCCCTCTGAGAAGCAGGAAGAAATGTGTGGTTTCTCCCATGCCTGGAAGTACTGGGTTTTTCATGAGCTTTGGGCGAACAACGTGCCAGTGGCTGTCATAGGAAAAATGTTGGAGCTGCTATTGCTTAGTCTTTAAATGCTAGTTACCTGGTTGCTATGCTGAAACTTTGACATTGATGCTTTGTCACTGACCTGGAAGATGTTGGGAGATCGGGGAAAGTTACAGAATAGTTAGAAGTTCTTATCTGCCTGTTTGCTCTTGATCAATGACCTGAGTATTGAACCAAGACTGAGCAAAACAGCTTGGCACCTAGTTTTTTTATGGTTTTTTTTTAAGACAGCATTGCCCACATCCATGTTTTTCTTATTGCAGCTTTCTTTTGTATAGACTTGTTACCTAATCCCTTTGAATACATATTTGCTTCAAATCAAACACAGTTGTAGATGACTGTAAATACATGAAATTGTTTCTTTTTGTGCATAATTTGTTGATGATCTGAAGTGATGGACGTCATAGACTGTGGCAAGGTTCTGTGTTTTGGTGGTAAGAGATGGTGCTCCCTCATATCAAGGAATTTTGTGATGTCTGCAGCTTACGCTGTTTTGAGTTATATACCATTTTTCAGAAAGGTGCAGGTACATGACTATATGATATTACCTTTTCTATCTGTCCACTTCTTAGTATTTGTGGCTGCATTTAGTAAGAGAAGTGTAGCAGGAAGGGGGTGCAGGGAATGTTTTGAGGCATCCAAAGACTTAATATTATTAGTTAATATTTGTGAAGAGAGGCAGAACGTATCATATGGTCTGAATATCAAACTGTGCACTGGTAGGGAAACCTGCATTCACTGCACACCCACCTCTACCATTCTGAAAGTGTGTGTGTGTGTCTGCGACAACGTGCAGAAATTATTATATAGAACAGCAGGAATTTTTCCTTATGAATTATTTTTACCTTATCCTTTTGTAAGCATTTGTATATTATCTGACTGCCCTACAATGTGGTACCGTCTTAAAGTGACCCTATAGTCAAATGTTAACTTGTGGCTAAGTCATCATTTGTTGCTAGAAAGATAGCATTATACAGATGACCATATGATCTTACTGGAAAGGAAGATCAGAACTTGTACTGGCTTCATTAGAGATCATGTTGCCAAGGGCCCAGGGCTTTGTACACATAGCCAGCACTAGGCTGTACCTTGAACAGCATTTTCCGCAGTAATCCAGCCTTTATAATTCTGTCTATTCATCCCTAGCAGCAAAAAAGTCCACATAGCAGAGCAAAAAAGGGATAAATGGAAAGGGAGGATTGTGATTTAAAGTGAAATTAAACCCTCTGATTTTTTTTACATAAAACAATACTGTAATGTGTGCCTTACTGTAATCCATGGTAGTTTCCCTTCTCTTTGCTGGTCTTTCCTTTAAATCCTCATGTCTTCGCATGCTTGGGGAGAACTTCCCTTTGCAGCTGACTGCCTCTTCCTGTAGTGCTGGCTCAACTTGCAAACCTATACACAGACACCATGTAGCCATTTCATAGAGAAGGCAGTCTGCTGCAAAACAGAAGTTCTGCCCAGCATGAGAACAGATACAGATTTAAAAGGAAGAGCAGCAAAGAGAAGGGAAACTACCATGGATTACAGTAAGGCACACATTACAGTATTGTTTTATGTTAAAAGATCTGAGGGTTTAATGTCACTTTAAGACGGGTTTTATTAAGCTAGAAAAAGGAATAGGTTCATCTGTCTATTTACAAAGCTAACACACCAGGATTAGGATTCTACTTTTCAAAAAAAGTGACTAATTTTGAAATGCTGTTTAACATTGTTGAGAATAACAGTCGCATGACAAAAATAAAGTTCCCTTTATCTTTGTGTTAAAGGTTTGTAAATAGAGCCTATTACACTAAAAAAAAAAACAAGAATGGGGATGGTGCTTAAAGTTCTTTTATCCGAGATCTCTCGTGGATTACCAACCACGCTGAAAACACATCTTGCAATCCAAACTCAACAGACATGCTAGTAATGCCATTCTAACTGATCCCTGTTCGTTAACTCTGTATTCCTCTCTAAACCTCAAAGTCATGCTATTCAAAATAATAATTAGTGGCAGATTCTACCGTTTGCACTCTGTAATGGAGGCAATTTAATACAAAGCATAAAATGTCAAAACACTGATGCTACTCACAAACTTTCTTCCTACTTCCATATGATGTAATTTGTGGAAAAGAGCTTGATATCGCTTTAACCCTCAATAACAGGATAATGTTTATTTATTGACAGCAGCCTAATCTATATAAGCCACTAGTGTATAGGCAAGAGTTTAAATGATGATCTGGTTACCTTTCTTCTACATTCCAATGACATACCATAAAAAGATGGTGTATGTGTGCATCCCTGCCCTCTAGAAGCACACTAACCATTTTTGTGTTTCTTTCATTGGCATTAGCATCATAGAGGACCTTACAGCCTAACTCTAAGGATTTCCTGTGTAGAAATACCTGCTCCTAATATTATTTCTCCTTTTTTATTTATTTTTTGGTCCAAGTACAAGTTGCTTCTCTAGTCCCCTGTGGGCTCCAATCCTCCAGCTTGAGGTCTCTCAAATGTATATACCCCTACCATCGTCCTTTGCTTCAACAATACAGGGGTGGGTAGAAGGATGCACTCACCTCCATTTTTGCTCTCTGGTCTTTTTTTTTTTTTCTCTCCACTAAAACCTCTTCTGAATAAAAATGGAAAACCCACAGGACGCACTGGTACATTTGACTCCTCATCCATATTTATCATATCTATTCATATGTATTTTACAGATTTGAGCAGTGTATAGGTGGTAAGAAATATAGATGTGTTAAGAGTGAGAGCACCACAAATAGATCATTAGTCATGTACAGATTTATTTAACTTGATGTGGTCAATTGTTTACAGCCAATGTGTTTCGGAGAATCTCCAATCCCCCCTACCTAAGGCTTCAACCCACTGTCACCACAGAGCCCAGCCAACAGTGGAGCTTTCTCATTTGTCACCCAAGATTAAATTACTGAATTTTTCTGTTTTTAACCCTGAGTTCTGGTGAGTGGAGATCGTCCAAAACTTGTTGGCTGTAATCAGTTGACCTCTTGCTGAGTTAAATACATTTGCACTAGACAGATTATCTGTTTCACTCGTCACAATTTGTCTGATCACTTTATGATAGGAAGCTGCCTCCTGTAACAAGGGATTATACCAGACCACATACATTTGGAACCAGTACTCCACTAACAGTCATTTGAGAAATATAAATGTGGTATGAGTTTTCAAGTGTTCTGAAGACAAAGCATAGTAACCTCATTTAATACTTCTTATTTAAACCTAAAGTGTCCTGTATGGCAATAAGCTGTTGTCAATCAAGTAATTACTGGCAACATAGCTTTGTAACCATATTTCACAGATTAGGCTTAAGTTTCTCTGGGAGAAACTTGGCATAAGGCGGCTGAAGCTAAGTCAATTTAAAGCACATCTAAACCCCAAAACTGACATTTTGTATATCACAGCTTACCAGATCTTAAACGAGGTACATGCATTTGGGGTTTTTTTGGGGGGCTTTTTATTACTTTTTACCTGGTAATCCTGTGAATAACACACTTCCTGTCCCCGAGGGCTATAGAAGGAGCCTTAGTTGTCACCCAGGCTGCTCTCCTGATATGGACTACAAACATGTCCTCATATCTTCATCTTCTTCATTACATGGGTGGCAGGACAAGTGATGGCTTACAGAAGATAGCAAGGAAGAAAGATGAGCTTCATTGCAGCTCCCAAGAAGTGTTTATGACACATTTACAGCAAGATCAACCTGCATTTTCTGTACTTGCTGAACATTGCTGGGAATCAACACTAATGCTGCCACCACATCTAAAAACTGTCAAACTGCAACATATTACATTGTTTTGGTGTTTTAGATATTCTTTAAATCAGGGAAGGAAGGAATGAGATTATTGCTGCCTGTGCTCTCACTTATGATATGTCCCACTCTATCTGTCTTCATGGCACTCGCCATCATAGGTTGTAGGTCATTTTATTGCTGTCCATGTCCCTGATAAAATCATAGGATGTGAATGAAAATATCTCAACTCAAATGGGGACACACAGGAGATTTAAAAGAAATTTGGAGCCTTTCCACTCTGTTTAAAACCCCCCTTATTCCAAAAATTTGTATTCCATTTCACCAAAAGCAATCATGGACATAAAATAACAATTATATAAAAATGAGGTATGATATAGATCATAAGAAATAGCCATCATAAGATCATTATACAAGATGCAGTTTATTTAATCATTAACACAAGGTCATGTATGAGGGGATTGCAAGTAGTTGCAAGGTGTTGATTCAGTGTTGGTTCTTTACTCAAGATCTTAAACTTTCCTGTTACGTTAAAAAGGACTATTCAGACTTCTCAAACATGTGATTTCTTACTAAGCTACCCACACTACCAAGAAATTACATGTTTGAGAAGAACCAATTGTTTCCTCTTGTTAGCTTGTTCTTCGCACCTCACAACCACAAATTGAGATCTTTATCTTATTTGTAGTGTTATTTGCTATACTCTTGTCTTGATATTAAAGGGGAAGTGTAGTGTCTTTTGAAATGGGCACATATTTTGAGTTATTTTTTCAGTTTTTAGCTTTAAAAGTTATTTTTATATGCTTGTTTTTTTAAACACCGTGTTGATAAAAAAATGTTTTGCAAATACTGTATATTCAGTTTAAAAGAAGTATTGGGAGAGTAAAATATACTTTTCTAAATTCCTAGAGCCAGCGCGTGACACTGGAGCTGTCGACAGCAGGGCGATTGTGTGACTGCTGATTGCTCAGCTCATGGTCTTCTCCCTGCAGAGAGTGGTGACTGTCGGTCACTCCTCCACACTGGGATTCCCCTCTCTATTCCTCCAAGGAGGTGGGCACAGTTAGCTATGGTTCTAGAGAGGCAGATCCAGCTGTCAATCACGCAGCTGGGTGGATCCTGACAATATGCTTCCCGAGTGCAGCGAAGGCAGTAGCCTGCTATATGCTAACTTTGGTCACAGCAGTACATTAGTGAAATATATTCAGCACTTTTGGTCCTTGTTTGCCCGCAGCTTCCTCTGCCTGAATGTTGGTGATTTAGTTTATGTATCCCTGGTTTGCATAATGTGGAATTTAAAGTGGACCTTTACCCTCTTTGATGAAAAATGGGCTAAGCGTGCAGGGGCTACACCAGAGCAGGGCTAACTGGTCCAGGCTTGACGTTGTCAAATACTGTAGAGTTGACGTAACGGTCAACCAAGATCAGGCTTTCGGGTAAAAAGCCCTGTAAACTGTGGGCCCACCCCCTGATTGTGAGTATGGTGCTCGCTTATCCTCTCTAATGCTGTCCTGGAAGGTGACTAGAGAAAATTGGAGTTACGTACCTGGTAACTCTGTTTCTAGGAACCTTCCAGGACAGCAGGGATTCCCGCCCGATATGGTGGACTAATTTACTATGCGTTGCTAGGCAATGTAATGTTATGTATTATTATGGGTGTATATATGTGTATATGTATCTATAATTCTATGAACGAGTTGCACTATGGTATCCTTCGGTTCTTATGTTTTAACTGAAGCGTGCTAGGCTTGTGCTCCTTTTTATTCTAAGTGTGGGTGATGTGTTTCCTGTTCCGGTGGGAGGAGCCTATCTCTCTAATGCTGTCCTGGAAGGTTCCTAGAAACAGAGTTACCAGGTACGTAACTCCAATTTTTCTACTTCCTGGTCCACTTTGGCACAAATTATGTAATTGTGCCCAAGTATTGCATTGCTGGGAAATCTCATCTGTAATCTCATGAGATCTCAGGGAAAGGCATTTTTCTCATCTGCGATAATGTACATGGTCACATGCCCTAGTCACATGTGCCAGAGTTCCAGGTAGTAAAGGGATATCTAGTAACCTGTCCTTAGTTAAAATGGCCACTGTCAGAAGACTGGGAAGAAAAGGAAAAAAAAAGGTATACAAAGAATAAAAAGCCGGCAATTATCTAGAAGTATGTGTTTGTAGATTGACATTACTAAACATTTCTAAAGGTGCCTGTTGTTATTTTGAAGGTAAAGTTCCTCTTTAAGAAAAATGAGGGCAAGCTGCGGGTTAAATATTTGAACGAGATAGCTGGAGACTGATCTAAAGTAGGTTAGAAGTGTGTACTCACTTTAGATCAGATACTCTGATGATCCCTTAATTACAGGTATTTTGCAGGTCTGAGTTTATTAATTGAAACTTGACATATAAAGGTGAGATGTCTCACTTACTCTTTTTTTTTTTTTATTATCACTTTAACATATTGTTTTGCTTTTTTATTATTATTATTATTAGATGTGTTTTCTTCTCTCATAGGAGACATAAAACAAAATTATTACATCCATTCTTAAAGGTGGTTTAGAGTTTGGCTGTCTTTTATTGTTTCAGTAGCAGCACTATGTGTTTGGGATGTCATTTTTGTAAGAATAAAAAAATTAAGAAAACATCCAATGTATTTCCTGCAGAAATTGTCAGAGACCCTGAAGGCCACATGCCACATCTTCCTTTGCTCTCTTTTTGTAAATGAAATAAAACAAAGCTGTGTGTGGCTTGCGGGCACCTCCTCTGCTCTGGATGTAACGCTGCTTCGTCTTGGTGTACAGCTGCTAATGAAGGCTTAAGAAATCTCTGGGTAACAACCGTACATTTCTAGAGTAATCATCTGCTGCAGTACCATTCACTGCAACACTGATAGCTGCACTCTCTCCATCTTTATTGACCTCCATTCCTTGGTTTCTGTCTCTGACCCCTCCCTCTTTTCTTTTTTTTTTTTTGTGGGGGGGGGGGTTTTCAGCTGTTTTGTTTTACATGACTTCATCGTGTCTGTGGTTCTGTGCTGCAAGTACCTGGGTTGTATTCTGACATGAAAAAGAGATAAATGTTTAAACTAAAGCCGACGCTGTAAACAGGCACTGCTGTTCACCGGAAGGCTACCAAGGTCCCGGCAGCCTTCCTGTGAATCTCGACGCCTGTTTACAGCGCAGGCAAGAAAATCTCCTACCTCTGGAACCATGTCACCAGCGAGACCAACTGGGACCCCTGGTGAGACCCCGCGTGAGACCCCGCACGGCCCACCATAAACAATGTACAGCCTTCTGGGACCCCGCACAGCCACCTGAGATCCTCCGCTAGAGATATTAGGCTGGCACTCTGCAGCAGCACAGAGTATGTAGCTTCATATTATTCTGCATTGATGTATAATGCATTGCTGGGATTTGTAGTCCTCTATAACCAGTTGCCATTCAGCATTTCTGCATAAGGTATCGCTGGGATTTGTAGTCCTTGCTGGGGGTATTTTGCAATGCTGTATAATGTATTGCTGGGATTTGTAGTCCTCTGTAGCTGGTGGTATTTTGCATTGCTGTATAATGTATAACTGAGATTTGTAGTCCCTCTACAGCCTGGAGTCAGTGGCAGAACTACCAGGGGCCCTGGCCCTCTACCACTGTCATGAAATCATTAGTCTGTATTGTTTAAGAAAAATCGTACTCCGTCTTGTAACAATGGTGTCGGTGCATCCCTGGTTTGTACAGGCTTTTGAACTGTACACTGTATCCTGTGTAAAATATTATGTTTGTTGGTAGCTGTGAATAAACCATGGATACATCAATTGCTGCATCTTTTCAAACATACTGTAGAAAGCAAATTGCATTTCTAAGGGAGTTCAGTGGATGCTTAAGTCATTGAAAGAAATATATAATCATTACAAAGTAATAAATACAACTTTATAGCAAATTGTGTATCCAGATACAAATCTGGCTAACTATGTGTATTGCCTTTTATTAGAGTTTTCTGTTATTTCAGGTCTTTCTGTTGTTCAGTCAGTATTTTTACAGTATACATTAATTCTCGAATTAAAGGAAAATTTTGTTTTTCTTGTCTAGATTGCAACACCAGTCCGTTATACTGTAACGTTAGGAGGAACTTCCATTAGTGTGAAATATCTCCGCAAATATGGCTACCTGACTACCCCTCCATTAGTAAAAGACTATATCCAGGACAGAATGGAGGAGACAAAAGAACGACTCACAGAGAAGATGGAAGAAACCAGGGACATGATCTCTGAAAAGATGGAAGAAACAAAAGATAGACTTTCTGAGAAGTTACAGGAAACCAAAGACAGCCTCTCGTTTAGAAAGAAGAAGGAAGAGTAACAGAAAAAAAGTCCCATAAAACATTCACAGCTTTGATTAGTGTTACCACAATGAGAATATTTTTTTTAAACAGGCTTGGCCATTATGCTTTAGTGATGACAATTTGTCATTTATACTTTTTGTCTTTTTTTTCACACAGATTAGAACACTGTTAATCTTGTCCTTTGTTTTGACAGCATGTGTTAGTACATGTTAGCTGTGATATTACCATAAATGTTTGCTTAGTCCTGATCTAAAACATGTTGTAGACAAATATCTAAAATCTCCTTCACGTACCATTACATTGGGTAGGTATGCCAATATTGTGTCAGTTGTGACTGACAATGTATGCCAGCTATACACTTTACAATCATAGGTATGATTCCACCAAGACTTATCTGAATTCATTGGGGATTTTTAACAGGTCTGATTTATCCTTTAGGTCCACAAATTATCATTTATACCAAAATCATTTATTTGGTTTCTGTCAGAAACCATTCTTTCAGCTAAACGATTGTTATCATTGCATGGCTGTGCCTAACCACCACTTTTCTGATCAGAGCGTCTGCTGTCTAGCAGATCTTCGATCTCATCAATGCTGTGCAAAAACAAAATGCATGTTATGTTGAGGTGCAGAGTTCTGGAGCGCTGAGCAATGTCATTCAACATACATAGGATTAGTGCAGCAATGGATTCTGAAGGATGGGTTTACTGCATTTAGCTTATTGCTGTTTGTCTGCCTTTTACTACCCAAAAATAGTTACACCAGCTAGCTGTTGCTTAAATTACATAATGAATAAAGTGACCATGTCACCACAGTGTCACCTTTACCCATAAAGTCTCCTGTAACAGAAACATGAATATACTTACCTTCTCCTAAATCCTGTGGGGGATTTTTTTGTATTTTTTTATTGTTAAGACACCACATATCTGCTTGCTAGATGAGTTGAATATTTCCTCTTATGTTACTGCAGGATATACAAGCCAGCAGGAGTGACTACAGCAACCGGTGGGTGAGCAAGTATTATAGACACCCAGAAGTGTAGAAAAATTGCAAATGAATCCCGTTTCACAGGTCACACCCCATCTCCAAATAAAGTATTTCTGAGTGCCTGTGTGTTAGCATCTTGCACATCCTGAGTGCTGTTTGCAATCTTAATGGGTGAACTCAACAATGCTAAGTGCCTGGTTAATTATTCTTTTGTTCACATCAAAACTGCTTCCCTCCCCATGCATTCCCATCGACTTGTAACTGCAGCTTGAAGTAGATTCTTGCAGCTTAGAAGGCTATCCAATGGAGGTCAGAAGGAGGTAAACTGTTCATTTCAATGAAATCTGAATGATATGAGAAGCATCTAAAACTGATGTCAAAGCCAGGCTGCATTTGTCTATCTACATAGGCTTTAGTAGTGTTGGCAGATCTTCTAAGTAGGTTCGGATGGTGAGTTGCTTTAGGGGTTACCTGCATTTTTGTTTTCTTTTGCTTCTGATGTGTTTATGGAGGGATCTGGAATGACTTGGATGCAATTTGATTTGGGTCCTATAGAGAAGCGTTTACTTTTTGAGTCTTTTGCTGTTTGCCAATGCTTTTCTTTTATGTAAATGCAGAAGTTTGTCTTATTCTGCTGCATTTGAACTGCTTTTCTTGATGACTGATTTGTACAATATTGCACATCAGAACCAGGGAAGCTCACTTTATAGCATGAAATATTGAGAAATAATCCAATTCATGAAACGCAGACTAAGCCCATTCTTTCCTTTGAAAAAGATAAGACCCTCTAGTGTTTACAATGTGTTCTTACAATGACTCACCATCTGAAACTAAAGGACGAGGTAAAACCATTGACTGAACTAGCCTACTTATTTTATTGCTGAGGTGCAACTTAAATTGTATAGTTTACATTTGTTTCATCTGCGGTAGACAGTAACTGGAAATAATTTAGCTTTGGGTATTTTCTATGCTGCTTCTTGTAATGTCTGCACGGTCTTCAAAGTATATCAAGTATATACTTTTTCAATATAGCATATTCTAAAGTCAGCCATAAACAGCCTGATGTCTTTAAGCAGTGCAACCAAATGGAGTATTGCTTGCAAACTTCTGTTTAGGGGTAAATGCTTAAGAACCAATTGCTCATTATAGCACGCAGAGATTGTCCAGTCTTTTGGAGAATATTTGTGGCTATCCAGGATTTATTGTTTTTCCTCCATGGAAAGGAACCATCAGTCTAACAATTGCACACAAATAGTGGCAGCTGTGAAGTTGTAAGTGCAGTCACCTAGATTCTCACAGTGTGGTGATGTAAATAAATATAGGTGAAGTTCTCACAGCAGCCACCATTCTCTCAATGTATGGTTGGGCTAAGCTTTTTGGTTGCAGCTTCTAACTTAATTTGTAATCTGTCCAAGCCTGCTATACTTGATCTAGTAAAGGAAGTCATTTTATTTCCTTGTCCTGATCAATAAATAAAAAGATCTGTGTGTATTCGCCAGGATTGTACAGTAAAGCATTGATGCTGCCAGCCAAACAGCAAACTAGGCATTATTTCTGTAGTGAAGGGCCTTCTGTTACCCACATGATCACTTGAGGCATTGCTGTGCTTCCAGCTTCAAATCATCCCTCTCTCTATTGTTCCTTATAATATATTGTGTTGCTGCACTGTAATTCATGTTGGCTCATATTCAAAATTTAATTATGGTACTAGGAAATGTTATAAAAGCTTTTCTTAAAAAAAAAAAAAAAAAACAGAAGGATGCTGAGAAAATTGTTCCTCTTTTTAGAAGTTTAGTGCCAAAACCTGAAACTCATTTTCTATTGCAAGGTTTACATTTACAAACAGAATGCAAAGATCCATAGGACAAATATAACTTGACCCTATAGTCTAAAGGTGGTATCTTACCTGCCTGCTTCACACCCTCCATCTCTTACTATGTCTTACGCCAAAGCATAGCAGCACTAACATCAAGTATTTTATATTTATCTGAAAAAGGGCCGTCCTATTGATCAGCTTAATCCACATCTATCAATGGAAGGAGCACGTGTGTATACATGTAATAGACATTTAAAGGTCCTGGAGGACTCCATAAGAGTCATATCTACATCCATTGTATATACCATAGCGGTTTTATTTACAAAATTATTCTTTAAATTGCATTTGCATAATCATGCCCAATAGGGGTACATGATAGCTCCTCTATGTATTGAGCGAGTGCTAAGTGGTTTGTGCCATGGCTATGGAGAATACCATGCAATTCAAATTATTTTCATGGTGCATGAATACAATGATGGCCACAATACAGAATAGGTGAAGACTAGTGTACCACATAAAGGAAATCTCTGGGCTTTTACAGATTTTCTTATTGTTCCATGTTTCCATTCCTTTGTGGGAAGTTAGTAAATGCATGCACACAATCCAGTCCAAACCATAAATGGACCTCTTCTGTCCACATTTACTATCGCACTACTTATTGTTTTATTATGTAAGAGATTCTTGTTTACATACGTTACCAACCTGTTTGAATATTTTTAATTCTGTAAAACTAAAAACATTTCATCAATCCTGTTTATATACTGATTTTAAATGGGATGCATGGTATTAATGTGTGTGTAAAAAATACATTTCTATATACAATGTCATATCATATTGTGAACAGCCATATTTACTCATTACAAACACATGCTCTTCCTCCTGAAAACTGCACTTTGTCATCTTGTAATCATTGAGATAATGTCCAGAACATGTTGGGAAATCTTAGTGTACACAAAGCTGGTACTCCTGTATCAAACAGCCAGACAGATTTTGTTTTCAACAACTGTTTCGTCCTCCATGAAGTATGAGCATCAAATAGCATATGTATGAAAGCATACGGACCTTTTATCTACAAACAATTGCATAACGCTGAAACACAGGGTCAGAATGTCCAGGGCATCCAACATGTTTATACACACTACAAAGCTCTTCAGTCCTGCACAGTGTGCACTGATTTACTTCACCAATATTTATTGGCTTAGTATATGCTTTGCTTGCAAAGAGTCATTTGGAACTTCCATCCATTCCTGCTACCTGCCCTCGGTGACTTTGATGTCTGCAGTGACAGTGATGCCCTGCGCACCACTCTGTAACTAGAGGATCAGCCTATTGCTTCTACAAGTGTTGTTTGCAGTCTTGGATCATTTATAAGTCCAAAGGCCTGAAATACTTGCTCTTTGTACCCATTTTCCAACTTCCAAGAAGTTGTTTGCTCACCTCGAGCGCTTAGCCTGGTATCTATTTTGTGCAGAAGTGGTCTATTCCCACAGTGGATTTAAAAGTGTCTGGTCTTAACAAGGCACATAACATACAGGTGAAATATGCAACGGTCTTTGAGGAGCCAACCAATAAGCATTTAGAAGCCCTTTCCAGAGCTCTGACCTTGCTGGCAGGTCCTGCCCTTCACCCGATGCTTCCTGTGGCTTTGCTTTGTCAAACATTGACTGATTAATCAAATTTTTTTAGAGACATCTGTTGATTCCTTGCTTATGGAACACTTGGTGCAGAGGGCTGTAATGTTAAATGTTAGCTGTGATGGCTTGCTGGAAGCTTCCTGCCTTATCTCGGTGCATATGCTTGGGGCACTGTGGCCAAAGTGGTGGACTGCAAAACCTTTGTGCAAGAAGTTTAATCTGCATGGCCTTCAAGGGACAATGTCTACAGTACAGCTTTTGAAACTCATCCAGAATGCTAGTGTGGGCAAGGACACCAATCTTTCTCAGTGGAAGACGTTAAAGGAACAGACTTAAAGTGACATTAAACCCTCAGATTTTTTAACATAAACCAATACTCTAATGTGTGCCTTACTGTAATCCATGGTAGTTTCCCTTCTCTTTGTTGCTCTTCCTTTTAAATCATCATGTCTTCTCATGCTCTGCAGAACTTCCCTTTGCAGCTCAGGGCCTCTTCCTGTAGTGCTGGCTCAGGTTACAAGCCTATAGAAACTAATACACTGACACCGTATATCCATTCCTGAGACAAGGCAGTCTGCTGCAAAAACAGTTCTGCAGAGCATGAGAACAGATACAGATTTAAAAGGAAGAGCAGCAAAGAGAAGGGAAACTACCATGGATTACAGTAAGGCACACATTACAGTATTATTTTATGTTTAAAAATCTGAGGGTTTAATGTCACTTTAAGTCTTCTCTCTGTTAAGAATCACCATTTTCATTTCTCCATTTCCTTGACTTCCAGTTTGAGACCCTCCAAGCTTGGCACCCCATCCACCTGCAAAGTCTAGCATTTCAAGTCTGCAAAATCCTCAGACAAGCCTTCCTCTGCATGAAGGTGTTCCCCCCACTTTCCAGAGCAGTGGGACATCTGACCTTTAAAGATGTTTGGACAGCTTGCATCTCTGATGCCTAGGTGCAGAAGGGGGTATCTAAGGTGAAGTTTCACTCACTGTCACTTGCTCAGTTTTCACCTTCAACCTGCCTGCCTGTGTCTGCACAGATTAGCAGATCTTTATAAGGTCCTCTCAAGTCTTTTGAATCGGTGTCATTGCTTCCCTTCAGTAGCAGTCTTTATTCTTTGGTGTACCAAAAATGTTGTTATTTCTATTATCTATCTGTGTATGCAGTAAAATCAATAATGAAATGATTAAAGGGTAATTCCACTTACCCCTCCAATCTGACCCCCTCTCCCCCACCCCGGCTATACTTACCTTTTGGCAAATGCTCCTCCTCCGGTGCAGGTGTACTATCCGTACCCTGTACTGCCCTGCGCTCAAGATTTTGAATTTCACTTGAAAATGGAGAGAACTCTTAGCAATAAGTGCTTATTAGTCAGCACGATCAGAAGCACTGGTCAGTGCAGTCAGGTAACCGCACTGACCAATGAATGCTCTTCGTTTGTGAGCAAAATCCAGAGCGCAGGGTTGCGCTACATGACCGTATGGGGTACAGATAGTGCACCGGCAGAGGGTAATGGGTGTTCGCCAAAATGTAAGTATAGCGTGGGGAGGGGGCCAAATTGGAGGGGGTAATTCCATTTTCACAAATGCACCTGGGAAAGTGAAATTACCCTTGAAGGCAAATGGTACATGCGGGTAGCAACAATACAGCGACAACTACACATTTAGGGCCCATTCACACCAATTGCGATGCATTCCAGAGCGACAGAGTGGAAGTGAGGGGGGGAATCCTTCAATAAGGACACTGTCAGGAATGAAAACTTAAAAGTAGTTTTAAACCTTCTGTGCCCTATCCAAAATAAAAGGTTATGGCTGGAGTTGGGCTTTAATAATTCCCCCCCCCCCCCCACGCCCTTGCCCCCCCTT
>NW_017306523.1:1172748-1178600 GCF_000935625.1 Nanorana parkeri | reverse complement strand
GTGGGTTGTGTTTTAATAATTCCCCCCCCCCCCCCCATGCCCATAGCCCACCTGAGATAATACCTCCTTACCTCTCTCTTTGCTATTTCTGATGCCTGTGACAAATCCAGGTAGTAATGTGTGACACTTTTTCTAAAAAAAGTGGAGGTAAATGTGACTTCTTGCATGTCGGAGTAAATTGTGTCACCTGGTTAAGTATTGTGTCATAGGCAAATTTCTGCCTGAGGCAATTCTACAACAGATTCATATATTACCTTACCAGCAGTTTCATGATTCTGTTGTTAGTTGCGCCATTTGTCTACAACCCTCTTGATGAATTCCAGGAAATGCATACATTATTAGAATTGTATCATTCAGATATAGATCTCCACCTTGGATCCTTAGACAGATATTTAGTACATTGCCAAAGGGTTTACAAATCTATTTATTGGAATAAATGTAACTCTAGACCCCTACTATGACATGGAGGCTTCTGGACAAATGTTCCCACAAGTGGGTGCTGTTTTCATGGAGCCCACTCTCTCTTTCCCCTTCAGGAAATCAGACCTCACACATAGAATGACTCGATATGCTGAGCATGCACTGCATCATTCTGGCACTTTATATGCTGTTGAATGCTGTTTAATGGCTCATAAAGATTACTTTAATGAACTGCTCAACCTGGCATCTGACTTTCTCCAGTACATTATATGAAAATGGTGAATTTGAAAGGTGTCTAAGCACGGTATATAATAATGATCTCATGATAGCTAGAAAAAAAATAAACCATAATTATATCAAAAGAAAATGTACAGTATATACTGTGCAATATGGGTAAACTGCTCAACTTTCCATGTAATATTAAAATGCTTATAGCTGAACTGCAGGGGAAAAAAACATAAACTCTGTTAAGTGGCCAAAAGATCTATAATTGTGTGCAGCCACTCTTGTGATCTGGTCACAAAGGCAGCTAAGTGACCTTACTTTTTGCCACAATACAACTCGGTCACAGACCCTCCCCCAAGATGCTGACTGGACAATTAAGTAAGTAGCTTGCACCATTAGTTCAACAGCACTGTGCCATGCAGGGCCAATATTCAAATATAATAACCTGCCTCTTGCTACACCCAAGCGTTAGATCACTGCACATTTAAAGCTGCTATAAATCGAAAAGCACTGAAAAGGGCGATCATGTGCTTGCCACTTTCGGCGGGAGGTACTTTTGAGGCACAAATACATAGGGCGGGGTGGCATAGGCATGAATGTGTTTGATGCCTACAGTTCTTTAAACTTGTCCAGGACTTGTCTTCTCGTTTTCGTCTAACACTCTTCCTTACTCTTTCTATTCATTGGGCTTCTTCTACCTGCTCTAGTTTAGTTCTTTGCTTTTCTTGACCTTCGACCATGGGAGGTTTCTTATGATTGGGTTTGGAATTTGCCGCTCTAATGAGGCTATTGAACTGACTGAACCGTTCTTTTGTTTTTCTAACCCAAATGTGTTATCTCTGCACGTTGTGTCCTTAAGGATCCTATACCACGTTGCCTGTTCTATTTGATATGTAGCACTATGTCATGTACACTCAGCAACCTATATGCTGTATTTGTCTTTTGTAATTTGTTTGTACTTCTGTCTTCTTAATAAACATTATTGTGACTCAAACTGGTCCAAGACTAAATACAAAATTGGGCTGTCAACAGCTTCCTAGAAAATTGGTGAAGAGTGTTCTGACTGTATTAGACAATTCTCAGTAGACAGTATATGTTCCTATAAGATGGCTGCTCCATCATCCTTGCGATAAGGAATGTGTAGCTTTGCCTCAGTGCAGTCACCCCATACTGTATGAGGGACAGGTAAATCAAGTTACAGTGACATGTCACTCCAAGGGTTATGGTAGTCATACATGCGTTGAAATATGGCCGATTCCTGCCTACATTCGAGTCGTGGTTGGCCCTGTCGGCACCACCCAGCTCAAGAAACTTCAACAATCGACTGAGCTGAATGATAAATAGTTGGCCAAACAGTGATTGAGCCCAATCAGATGCAGTCACTGTTTAGGTATCCAGTCATAGGCGACTTGCTGAATGCAATAGCCAGCAGGAAAAATCACCCCACACTGTTTAGTCTGGATGGGGGGAAACAACTGATTTCTCTACTTCAGCCCATGTGAACTACCAGCGTGTATGGCTAGCATCAGTCTGCACAGAACACTTCTATATTTTCCTGTTAAAGAGTCCAGGAACGCTGCATTTTTCTGTTAGCATGTTCTGCTGTGTTAAGTTTATTAAAACACGCGAACAACAGCACACAGAACGGTGGTGTGTAATAAGGTACATCAAACCTTTCATTGTGCTGACTTCTTAAAGGAAACATTAAGGGTTCATTCACACAGCACACTAAAGTAGGGTATACACAGGTAGATTTTTGCACGAACGTTCGTATGAAAAATTCTGTCAGAAAGTTTGATATTGGCGTCAGAAACGTTCCGATTGTTGTTCGAAATCTCGTTTAATTTTAGTTTTTTTTTTAACATTCTATTTTGGAACGAATGGAGTTTCTGAACAAAAACCACAGTCGCTGTTAAAAATGCGTTCAATCGTGAAAACTTTTCCATCATGCTCCTTTTTTGGAACATTGTTTTCATTTGTCGGTTGCACCTTACTAATTGATAGATATTAGAACGAACGTTCTGAAAATGACTTCTTTTGTAGGAAATTCTAACTGTGCATACCCTGCTTATCCTGCACGCAAAAACTTAGCATGCCCTAAGTGGCCATTGTTATGTCGCACATTGACATGCCAACACATGGCACTAAGGCAGCCAGTTCATTATGAATGGACTGCCAACACATGGCAATGCTATTGACAGGACCCTTTTTTCTGATGCCTGCAGTGGCGTATATATGCGTTTCCCACTACTGTAAGAGTGCATTGGTGTGCCATTTAACATGAATGCCACCACAATGCAGCGTGTGTGTGTGTTCATCTGCATTAAAGTAACACACAAATGCGAATCTGGTCTTAGTCTTTTCAGTGTTTTATATAAACATGTAATAGAGAGCAGCTTCATTGCCTAATACCAATAAGGTTATGTAGTATTATGTATACAGTATGTTTTTAGTGTAAATCTTGTTATTATCTATGCAGCCATATTTGCTCATTTATTTATGCTGGTTTTGTTTCCTACTTTGCAGTGTTACACAGTAATTATGCTTTATTGCTCAGTGGACTCTCAATATGACTAATATCTCAGCAGAGCGATTGCACTGAATCAGCGGAGCTCCCTTTAGTACAGGTGCAGGCAACCTTGATAATCCAGCTGCTGTGGAACTACAAGTCCCATGAGTTATGGCAAAACTGACAGACTCCTAGAGGCAGAGGCATGATGGGATTGATAGTTTCACCAACGTGGGAGCGCTGAGGTTGGATACCCCTGGTCTAGTGGCTAATCTACAACTCTCTGTATGATAAAATACCAAAAATTTGGAAGGGCAAAAATATAAAAATGAGATGATAAAAAGTACTTTAGGTTAAATGGTGCAATAACTCCTCAAATATGAGCTGAAAATACACTAAACTTTATATAAATGTATTTGTCACTGGCATGAAGAACATTAGTAGCATTGATGTGGTAGATACCAGGTCAGCAAGCATTTCAATCACTAAATAAGAGCAGTAGTATACAATGCACATTTAGCTGGGTCCTTTAAGCAGGGGCACATGTTCCTCTAAATATAATGCACAAAAAGCCTGAACGTGAAGCAATGCATACATAGAGCCAGAGCAGGGGTGCAAATACCAACTGTCATTACACAGAGTGACATCATTCATGGCTGCACATTCTTGGACCTCCACACTGGTATCCCCCCTGAGGGATGAATTGTCTCTAGCTTTCATAGATTGAAGACAGTGAATAATACCCTTCTGCATGTTTCTAGCCCACATCCCTCTTCACTTCTAATAGAGTGGCTCATTCAGTTGAAGAAGGAATTTATCTGAACAGTTGCATTTGAACCTGGGGTTGACTAGTTCAAGACATGTATCAAAATAGGTTGGCCCTGAGCCAGAGATTAGACGTGCTGGAATGACTCATTCCAAACTGGAATGGATGGGACCTACTGGGTATGAACTTAATCATTTTCTCCAGCTATAGATAGGATGACGCTTCTATAGGCTGATCGGAGTACATTTGCTGGCCTTTTGAAAAACCCACCTTTTGTTAATTTGATTAATTTGCTGGGCCTTTTGTTTCCCTCATTCAACGACTCTCCACTGTCCAATAAACCAAAGGCAATCATCGGGGCAGCGGAGCTGCTGGTAGCTGCAATACTGGAATGGAAATTATTTGAACAACTCAGCAAGTGTAAAATGTATCCAAGAGAGTTGTACATTTGCATGATTATGACAGGATTGAAGTGATCCTTGTATGAATGCGATAATTGCTTGTTTGGGTTCGTAGCTCTTCCATCTGCATGTTAAACAGGTTAACGCTCGTTATTAAATCGCCATTATACAGAAAATACCTTAGGATATGGGTTAGCAACCATTGCTGCATTTCTTCCATCATTGTACGAGAAATTGGATTAAGAGCTTAACTATAACCAAAGGTATTCATATGCTCACCGCTAGCTTTTAATTACTGGCAATAACATGCATCTGTTCTTCTGGCAGATGTGGATTTGTAGAAAGGCAATGGGCTAAGGCCTAGGAAGACAAGGTTTTGGGGAATTGGGGGCGGTAGTTGCTGCCTACCTCTTATATCAATATTATAGCATACTGTGCTGGTATGTGAGCCTATACACATTTCTTCCAATTATATCAACATATGCAGAACTATATGGACATAAAAAAGTGTTATAGTCTTATCTTGAATTGTATTGTGATTGTAATGTCTTCCTTATATTGTAAAGCGATGCGCAAACTGTTGGCGCTATATAAATCCTGTATAATAATAATATTAATAGGGGAATCCAAGAAATGGCCTAGAGGTCATATAATTCATATAGACCCTTTCTATAAATTCTAATACAATTTCCATGAATGTTAATCAAGAATGATTATATATTTAAAATGGGAATAATGGCTTCAATTCTATAGGCAGTTCCAGGCAAATAGATACATTTACTCATTTTCCAGACAGCACTGCCAGATAGGTGACACACATTGTTCCCTAATCATATTCCTGGTGCAACTTTGTGGCTTCCTATGTCATCTCTGCACCTATTAGCACCATAATCTCTGCCCAGTGGGCAGGAAGCTGACCTATGAAGCAATAAAGGCAGACCCAGTAATCCATAATGGTAGTGAAATGACATAGCAAAGTGTGGGTATCACCCACCTATCAACTGCTCGCCAAATTTACTGGTCCTTTGGAAAGCAAAGCATGAACCATGTATTTTGCTCTTGACTGGAGTCCCACTTTAGTAATAATCAAAAATCACTGCGCTGGGAATGAGTGACTCGAAATCTAAATAGACCAGCAGCAACTTTGTGTATAAGTGAGTCTATTATGTGGCAAATAAGTTGCGCTCGGTCTAGTTGTGAATGGATGTGAAAGTGCTCTCTCAAAACCCAAAGGGGGAGATCACCTTCAGATAACAAAATAAATTTTAAATATAAAGTAGATGTCTCCACTAGTGATAGTGAACTAATGTTTGAAGATGCAGAACTCAACCCGGTGGTACTCGAGTGTATTGTATGTGTGTCGTGGGTTTTAACTGACTAAACAAATCAGTTATGTTGAAAACATCCGTAAAGGCATAATCATAAAGCAATAATATGTGAGAAAACAGTGAATAAAAGCACCTATATATAAAATCCAGTAAATAGTTAAACAACAAGTGATACGTAATAAAAACGAAAACGAAAAAATAAA